>NW_017176695.1:0-932 GCF_001652005.2 Ceratina calcarata | reverse complement strand
ATGCGTTTTTCTAAGGTACATAAACTTTTGGGATTGACTGTATAACCAATACATCTTTAATATCTGACGACTATTAAAATTTGAACGATTTTTTATTGCTTTTATTTAATGTCTCATAGAATCTTGAACAATGAGCGGGATTTTTAAGATATTCAACGCGGCCGAGGAAGATAATTGATCGTGAAGCCTGTTTCAGCTGCTGAACGATCAGCTGGCTCGGCGGAGGTGATAAAAAAGGAGCGAGGGGCGCCGGGGCGGAAGGGGGTTGGCCGTGGCTATAGAATTTTCGGGTCGCGAAACACTGTGTGGTATTTCAGACGACCTACATTCCCAACCAATTGTGAGCATTTCGCGGGGCTCCTACGGTCACCAAGCGTAATCCACCCCGCGGAAAATAACATCCCCGACCGTTAATCGACGTTCGAAGCCTTTTACCCGGATTTTTCGTATCGGGAATTCCGAGCCAAGCTTAATTAGCTTTATTTACTAATTGCCCGACCGACGAACGGTGATTCGATCGTCCTATTAAATATTTATTGAATGCTAAATGCGCCTCGGTGCGCGATTCATCAGCAGCCTCATAAACATTCATGGCACTTGAGGTGAAATTTTTATTGCAATATCCACTGCCCCATTCTTATAAAGATTCTCATGCGAAAAACGAACCCGGGATCAGAAATACTTAAAACAAGTATCGATTTTTTTAAGGGAAGTAAAGTAATATGGGGACTAGGCATCTCATATAATATTGATTATAGGAACCAGTCATCTCGAACTTGCACATTTCTTTACCGTTTAATGAAAGGGTTAATTTTGTGGAGGATCAGAAACACTTAAAAAGAGTATCGATTTTTTTAAGGGAAGTAAAGTAATAATAGGACTAGGCATCTCATATAATATTGGGACCAGCCATCTCAAACTTGCACTTTTCT
>NW_017176694.1:0-933 GCF_001652005.2 Ceratina calcarata | reverse complement strand
AAAATCGAGTTTATAAATTATATCGTTTGAAAATCTATTGTTGTATCTAATGATAAAGCATCGTAGCTTACGACGTTTCTGAAATAAGAAGGAAACTATGGAACTGACAATAAGAAAGCTTCAGTCCCAGTAACTACTTGAAATTCAACAGCAGGCAGCTTACCTATACTTCTCGCCTGACAAAATTATCGTCGGGACCCCCTGAGTCCTCATGCTTTTTCCCCTTTTTTTTTATCCGGAGCGCTTTGAGGAACATCTAAGAGTATTGTAAGTAGCACTGTGAAAGTCGTTTGCTCGTGACGATCGCGGTTGATAGTACAAACGGCAAGTCTGCTCGCACGCATTGGCTTCGGAAGTCGTCTTCTGCGACTTCACCCGTAGTAGTTCGATCTATCGGTCTAGCGTAAGGACTTTCGAGTACTAAATAGACGATACGAGTATATTTGCATTGAATGAGCTCATTAAAACTTCATGTCAAAGTACTTATCATCGTTTGAACGCGCGGCATATGTGAAAGTAAATAGCGGACTGTGCGAGCGAGGCAATAATAGAGGAGCAAAGACAGATTCATGTGTTAGGCTAATAAACCTGTACATACAGTGTACTCCTCTTTTATCAGCTACTAAAATAACGTGATTTCTCCATTACTTTATAAACTCTCCGTCTCCAATCTCGGCTCATCACTCTGCTTGGGAGCAAGCGAGAGTTCCCATCCTCAAAACAGCGGGACATGCCTGACCCATGCCTTAAATTTTCCACTACGGTATTATATGTTACGCCGGAGATGCTTTTCAAGCGCAGAATTCCGCCGCTTGATACATAAAACTTTTTGATACGACCGTTATAGTGTGAATATATGTATGCCTTCAGTGATACAAGTATAGTACAAGTCAGACGTACATGATTTTGCACAATCACTACAATCATATGTAC
>NW_017176693.1:1467640-1467924 GCF_001652005.2 Ceratina calcarata | reverse complement strand
GATTTATATAAAACTAAACATATCTTCTGTGATCATTTTAATTGTACAGTTTGTCGTGTGATTTAATAATTATTCTGCTTAGTAAAATTATTATTCGCATCGATCATTACCCAAAAACGTACCATCTTTCGATAGTATTCGATTTATTCACTTTATCATTTTTAATCTTTACTACTTGCACAGATTCGAACTTGTTCTTTCCTTCATTGACATAAAATAATTATCATCATCATCATCATTATTGTTATTATTATTATTACTATTACTACTGCTACCACTATTAC
>NW_017176693.1:1401980-1465324 GCF_001652005.2 Ceratina calcarata | reverse complement strand
CCCCATCTCCCACACCCTCCTACTCCCTCCCACTCCCTCCCACTCCCAACCACGCCTTCTCACACCTTCTCACACCCTCTCACGCCGTCTCACACCCCCATTCTCACTTCCACTCCCCCTCCTTTCCCTTCCCTTCTTCTTTTCTTCTTTTTCCTTCCCTTTTTTTCCCTCCCTCTTTTCCCTTCCTTTTTTCCTTTCTCTTTTCTTTTTTTCCACCTTTTTCTTTTTCTTCTCTCTTCTCCTTCCTTCCACCCATACTCACCCTCCCCCCATCCCTCTTCTCGTTCCCACCCTTTTCACACCCCTCTCCACCGTCCAGCCGCCGCGCCAGCGCACCCACCCCGAATAGCCCGCCGTACTCGCGCTTCCCGTCCCGAGACTACCGACGTCCACCGACCACCGACCACCGACCTCCCCGTACCGTCCCCGCTTCCCTCACGCGTTCTCCCCCGTATCCCCGATCGTCCTCACTCCCCTGATTTCGAACCACCCACGAAATATTCCCCGCGACAAACGCCCCCCCACCCTCCGCCCAACGTCCGATCGCGAGATTTCCACCAAAGTGCGCGTCGTTTTTTCCTCGCGACTCGCTTCCCCTCTTTTTCGCCCGTCTTTCGATCCCCACTCCTCTTCCCCTCGTGCGTGCTCGTGCGCGTTCACCCGACTCTCCGCGGCGCTACCGTCACCGTCGCTGCGCACCCCCACCGACTACTGGTCCCCACCCTGGTCGCGTCGTCCCCGCTTTCCTACCGTCGCATGAATTACGAGACCCCTGCTTCCGCACCGTTCGGTCGCCTGTACTCGCGTTCGAAAAACCACGACGGAGACGGACTCCGGGGGACGGGTTCGTTCGAGGTGAGAATAAAGACGAGTTTCCACGTGTATTGTGCGTTTATTTCTCTTTCTTGTTGCGTTTACGTGTAAAGTTTACTTTCTTCTCCTTCCGTGTCCACCCCCGTTCCACTCCCGTTCCACACCGTTGTCCTTCCCGCCCTCGGTCGTTCCCCCTGTCCGACGTCCCCGCGGTCGGTCGGTCGCGCGCCGACGTTTCCGCTGTCGGTCGTTCCCACGCTCGGTCGTACGTCCACGTTCTCGCTGTCGGTAATTTCCACGGTCGGTCTGCACCGTCCACCGGACCCCTCGTTGTCTTCTTTTCCGGCTCGCCCTTCCTACGGACCGACTCACGGTCCACCGCGACGGCGGCGGTCGCGTCGAGTCCGCCCGTCCGCCGCTCGTCGCTCCGTTCGCGTCGTTCGCGTGTGTGCGTGTACCGTCGCGGCGTGATTCGTCTTCGTCGTCCCCGTTCGTCCACGCGTCGAGGTTACGGTCTCTGCGATCGTTGGACCTCGTCCGACACGATTTCTGCTCCGTCGTCCCTTCTCCGACTACAGCGATCGCCAAGACGACCACGACGACACGGACGACGATGGCGGAGGAACGCTGGTCTTCGGAAACGGTCGTCGATCTCCTGGCTGCTAGACGCCGAGGTTCCGACGTCTCCTGGGCTTCTCGCGCCATGGATCCGTTGTCGCCGCACCAGCTTCCGCCGGAGTCCAGGTATTCCCGCGACGAGATCCTGCGAACCGTTTTGAACGACCCGAAGGTTCGCTCCGCGATCTCGTCCTTGGCTGCCGCCCGCCGAGTCGACGTCCAGACCGTTCTCCACGAGGCTCGTGCCATCGTCCACGAGATGGCCGGCAAGGCCCGCTTGGCTACCGTTCGTTGGATAGGTACGTGTGTCGCGGTCGCCGTCGCTCCGTCTCCGGACGCGCGGGCGAGCGGGCGGGCGGTCCGTGCTGGCGATCGCCCGAGTGCTCGTCCTTCGTTTCTCCTCTTCTCACCGCTCCCGCCGCGTGCAGGTGTTCTCGTTTCCAAGGCTCTCAAGAGGATTTTCGTCAGCGTTTACGTCAACGAGACTGCCGTCTTCCGGATCAAGAGGCAGATGCGCCTCTCTCAGGTCCAGTACGTTTACGCGCCTACCCACAGGAGCTACTTGGACTTTGTCTTGATGTCCTACCTTCTCTTCTCTTACGACATGGCGCTTCCCAACGTTGCCAGTGGTATGGACTTCTATCGGATGTGCGTCGTCGGAGAGTTGTTGAGGCACACCGGAGCTTTTTACATGAGACGCAGTTTCTCTTCCGACTTGTTGTACAAGAGCGTATTCGCGTCCTACGTCGCCGCTCTGGTTCGCCACAGCGACAGAGCGATAGAGTTTTTCATCGAGGGTACCAGGAGCAGGAGTCTCAAGAGTCTCTCGCCCAAGTTCGGTACGTTTGAACCGTCGCGCCCCTCCGTTCTCTACCGTTCTGCGCTACCCATCGTTTCGTCCTCGTTTCTCCTCTTCCGTAGGTCTTCTGTCCACCGTTTTGGACGTTTTGCTCGAAGGCGGCGTTCCCGACGTCTACGTCGTACCCGTCGCTCTCAATTACGAGCGACCGCCGGAGGAGTTGTTGTTCGCCTACGAGTTGCTGGGAGTCCCGAAACCTACCGAGACCACTGCCGGCCTCTTTCGCTCGCTGTCCATTCTCCGCGAACCGTCTGCTTACGGCAGCGTCGTCGTCAACGTCGGTGAACCTCTCTCTGCGTGCCGATTCCTCACAGTGCGACGTCGCAGAGAGAGCGTCCTCTCGCCCGGCGCGAGATTACCCGCGTCCGTTACCGAGAGATTCGCTTACGCCATAGTCGATTCGCACAAGAGGAACACGATACTCGTGCCTTTTAATTTGATCGCTTTGTTGTTCAACGAGAGGAGCCAGACGTGTCCGCACCACCCGTATACCGGCACCGACCGCTTGATCTCCGACTATCTCTGGTGCGAACGACTCTTGCGAGTTTTCGGCGCCACGGTTCGTCCGCGTTCCGCCGAGTGAGTACTTTCTCCCCGGTGGCTACCGTCGCTCCGCGCTCTCTCCGATCATTTTGGCATTTTGTTCTCCGCAGGTCGCGCGACCACCCGTCGACCGAGACGTTGCTCCGGCGTGCTTTGCGGCCTCACCAGGAATTGATCGCTTTCGACGCGTCCCACGCGTTGAGACTCAGAGAGAGGCATCGAACCACCGGCGGCGCCACGGCCGTCGCTCGTGTCAAGGGGCACGCTTTGTCGGAGACCACTATGAGGATAGCTGTACCCGTTCTCAACCTTTCCATTTATTTGAATCCGACGTTGGCGTTCTTGATGGAACCAGCCGTCCTAGCTGTGGCGATAGGGAACGACGACCACGACGTTCCACTTGGTAATCGCGTTCTTCTCCACGTGCGCGCGTTCCTACGTTCGTCCCTTCTTCGTCACCTGTTCTGTCTCGCGTGCCTGCAGGGATCGCGTTCGAACGATACGTCTTCTTGAGGACTCTGCTCAGCACGGAATTCGCGATGCCTTTCCCGACCACGACGGACGACGAGTCCGGGATCAGAGCCGAATGGGAACGAGTCTTCCGTTTGTTGTCCGAACGAGACTGTATAAGCGTTCGAGACGGTGCGTACGTACGAAGGAAAGATTTCAAAGTGTTTTCTCTGCTCTGCCACGTACTGCTGCCCTTCGTAGATGCGATATATGTTACGTGTCTCGCGTTGTTCGAGGTAAGTTCCACGCCCGATCGGTCGGTTTCGCTCTTACTGCTGCTGCTAGCGATCTGACGGATGCTGCTTTCCCTTTTGTTCGCTGGCCGCTTGTCATCCGTGTTTCTTCTTCTTTTGTTGCACGCAGTGGGACGAGACTGACGACGAGATGATGACCACGGAAACGATTTTGGTGCGAGTACAGAGACGAATGGAGAGATTGTTCCTCGAAGGACGCGGCGGCGGCGGCGGCGACGACGACTGGGGACGACACCCTTACTCCTTGTCGCTCGATCTGATCCGTACGACGATGTCGAATCTTACGAAACAAGGTGTTTTAGCGCCGTGTGAGAACCGACAGCGACGCCACGTTTATCGAGCTGACAAAGTTGGATTGGCTTCGATCGTTGGACGATTGCGAGATTTACCGTTGCAACGTCCGGTGGGTTTGTATCTCGAGGCTGTGTTGTTACCCGCGTCGTTACCTGCGTCGTCGTTGGTATCGGCTAAATTGTGAGCAGAACAGGAAGGGAGAAGGAGATAAAGAGAGAGAGATGTGTGTGTACGGCGACGCGTCGAGACGTTCGACTCGGGTCCGAGAATTGTTTTGCGGCTCTGTGAAGACTTTCGGATGCGGACCTCGGAGTGTCGTACGTAGTTGCGCCTCGATTGACCTTCTTTCGACGATTCCGTTTACGGCCATCTGGTGGTAGTGGTTGTCGATGAGAGACTACTGTGTAGACCTCGAAGAAACGTCGTCGCGTCGTCGTCGTCGAATTTACTCGTGCTCGATCTCTTCCTTCTGCCTATGAGGAACGTACCGCCCGTGGTGGTGGCTGGCGTAGGGTTGTTCATGTTTCTGAACAGAAGCTGGAGAAACGGATTGTTACTGCGTGAATCGTTCGAGTGTCGAATTTCGTTCGTCGCGTAGGGACTGAACGCGGATCGTCGAGTCGGTTCTTACCATCACTAGTCTGACGAGATACACGGCGAACGTTAGGAACGAGATGGCCATGAGAGCACCTTCTGTGGAAGGAAATCCTGTCGCGTTTTCGTGATCGTGACCGTGATCGTAACCGTGGTGTTCGGCGGCACCTCTCTTTTGCCGAACGATCGTCGTCACCTTCGTGATCCGAGATTCTGAAAATTTTTTTTTTTTTTTTTTCTCTGTGCACTACGCGTGTTACGTACTGACTGATCCTCCGATTGTTTGATTCGGGTCCTCTTTACCTATTTCACCGATCAACGTGTTCTCGAATGTTTTTAAAAATTCGATTTTTCCTCTGCTCGATGTGGACTTGTGCGATTCCATTAAAGTACGGTGAACGCTCTTCAGAAGCTCCACTGGCAGATGTTTGAAGAGATCTGTGTCGTTCGAGGTGAAGGAGGACGGCTGGTCGATGCATTGTTCGTTCTCTGGCGCGTTCTGAAACGATGTGCGAGGATCGAGAACCGTCGGATGTCTGTTCGATGGAATCGGTCGTCTCGGATATAGCGGTTACCTCGATCGTCGAAGGAATCGTTGTTTCGATTTTGCGGCGACTACTTTCCGTGGTGGTGGTGGTGGTGGTGGCGTTGTTGATGGTGACGGTGGTGGTTTTGTTCGGTTCCAACCAGATACTGTTCTTTCGTCCGTCGTCGTTCGGATGTTCCGCTGTCGTTCGAGTTTCGTCGCGCGCGTGCATGAATGCGTCCGCCGTGTTCTTCTCGGCGAATTTATAAAAGTGATCTTCTTTCGCGTTGGCCGTTCTGCGAATAAAGAGTATGACGTTGTCGCGTTACGAGCTTGTGACGTGCCACCCGGCGGCGGCGGCGGCGGCGGCGGTAGATCCGCGATTTGGATCGGTGTTCGTGCGTGCTTCGTTTTTTACTTGTGTGCGTACCTGTATATTTTTTTATCGTCCGAAAATTCGGGCATGTCTATCCATTCTGCTGAACTGCGATGATTCGATGATAATGTTTGAAGTAATAGCAAAGTGATCGTTGTCCTCATTTTACTTCCGGAATCGCGGATTGCGCACGGCTTGTACGTGGTGACGCGTGTGTGCGGTCGACGAGGTGAAACAGCCACTCGTGTTTCGTACGATTCTAAATGTACCGTACCACCGATGACTCGTGTACTCCACGTATACGTCCGAAGGAGAGATACCGGGTTTCGCCGGCGAGTACTCGGGCAACGACGGCGACGGCGGCGGCGATTGCACCGCGAACACTGACCGAACGGTGATGAAATTATGTGGGGTATCCGAGTGTCGCGAGGACCAGGATGTTATTATTTCGAGTACGAGTGCTGTTAGGACGTTAACGAGGACGGAGAACGCGCGTGACGACGTGCGAATGAACGTAGGATCGGACGTTTTGATACGCGAAAGGAAGCGATGCGTGTTGTAGAAAGACGTCACACTGTTTGCTTCGGCATTTATTTATTTGTATCTCCGTCGTGAGTACACTGTCGTAACATTGTTAATGTTTTATATGAAAATTTGTTAGTTCTGTTTTACTTGCCTGTTACTTACTCGATTCGATTTGTTATTACTGTCTTTTAAGTACTGTTTGTTTGTTAACTGCCTGTAACTACGAATAATATTACAAACTTATAGTTTAAACGAATTACATTGTTGATGCATTTTATAAAATTCAATACTTTTATAAAACTTGACGATGAATATCCGTCAACTCGTTATGATGAATCGGTAATATGTACAAACGATCGACGATTTGTATGTGTGATCGTGCCGTTAATGGATAGCGATACGCGTACGAGAGGGCATTCTACTTTCGAACGTCGTTTCCTAAACGATTTTCGTGGTAATCGTTCGTTGTTTGAAATAATCATTCGACTCTTTGCGTTACGTTCCGACGCCTGTGTTCCTCCGCTGCGACGTACATGTACGAGTAATTAAAAGTGTTTCCGTCTTTGTTGCGACGAAGGTGTGAGACGTACGGTACGGTACGCTTGTTCGAGTTTCATTTCATCTTCGATATTAGCGTTTTTCGAACGTTTGTTTCGCGTTTCCTGTCGCCTCTCTCTCTCTGTCCGACGTTGCTTGTTACACGTCGCGCGTGACGAGTACAAATGTTGCAAAAACGTAATAGAAAAATAATAGTCGAGTATTTGTGGAGTGTTTCAGTTGTTGGTGCTGTGTGCGAAAATGCGAACACTGTGTGTGAACCACCGTCCGTGTGATCCATCGTCGTTGATCCTACTAATTATGCGTTTACCGACGATGAGAGGAAGCACGACGGACGTGAAAGGAATGAACGTGTGTGAACTGTGAGATGCGTCGAATCGATCGGCGGTGTCTTCGTCACACCTTTCTGATTCTGCACCCTTTGAATGGAATGTGTTGCTACCGCTGCTGCGTATCGATCGTCGTCGAGCAGAGAATGAATGAATTTCGGTCGTTGTTGCTGTTTCTAATGCAAAACGCTAATCGCGCCTGGGTAGTAGTACTACCGATTTCCCTGTCTTTACGGTCGATGATAATTGTTACTGATCGAGGAGAACGTTTAAGAAGAGTTCGAATTCGATTAAAGAGAAGCGAGCGTCTTGCTCCTTCGAGGAATTTGACGCGTGCGATACGACGCGATACGAAACGTCGAAGCTTCTATCGCTTACGAGTTTAATAGACGCTTTGAAGAAAAGTCACCGAGTGAGTACGGTTAGTTGGCTATTACTGCAGGCTGTGCGTACAGGATAACTTTGCATATACTTCTACGAATGTTAATTTAATTTCTGAAGAGTTAAAAAGTTCGTACGCGATAATTACGCGATTTCTACTCCCATCGTATCCCCATACCCCCGCCGATGAACGTCGACGGACGTTTGTATAAAAGAAATCTATACAGTATGTTTTATAGTTTGCACACGCCGCTGTGCACTGCTGTTTCGTCGTCATCTGATCACCGTCCTTCTACCGCTCTTAAGCAACCTTCGTGCTTGATTATAAAACATGCTACATATTTCTACGTTAAGCTGAAAAATATGTATATATTGCGCGTTTAGTGGTAAAATATTCTTTAAATATATATATATATATATGTTTGTATGTTTGTATATATGTATGTGTATATATCTTTTTCTATTAAAGTAATGGAACGAAACGGAAACGACTACCCGTCTGTCATCTCGTTGTTGTCGTCGTGGTATCGAATCACGAGCGATGAATAATTGTTGTTCGAAAATGTCTCGAGTATATCGTGTCTGTCTTTCTCTTAAGTATCTTTCACGCTTTACTAACTACGGAAGAATTGTTGTGTCACGGTTATCTTACGATATCGACGCGCGCGATTACTGTCCCTTACTAAAATTCCTTGCGAACTTTCGCGAGAACGTGCAGCTCCTGTTGCTCTTCTCGATATCTGGTCACCATCGTCGTCGTCGTTTCTTCTGGACGCGATGCTCAGCAGGAATGTTGTTGTCGGATACCATTTGCCCGTTACTGTTCAAGATCTGCGATCTTCCTGCGGTTCGGTAGTACGTTTATTCCTTGTTGTTGCTCGTCGTCAAACGTCGTCGAGTCAAGCACGAATGAAACGTCGCAACGTGGCTCGAGCGCTTCGAGCCCAGCCTTTGTGATGCGTGGACAAAGTATTTGGCAACGATTCGATGTTTGATTCGGTGGTGGTGGTGGTGGTGTTGATGTCAGGCGAAGAGTTTTGTCATGTGCGCTGGCCTGTACTGTACGCCGACCACCGGGCATCGTCGCTTTCGTGAGTTAAATAACGATATCCCACTTTCGCTTCCAATTCTCGTAAATCGCACCATGTCTGATGATCCTTGAGATCGCAACAGAAACAACAGAGCGAATGATTAACGACGACGACGACGAGGCTGCGGCGAAGGTAAAATGGTCTACGGATCACTTACCTGAAGCCAAACGTGTTGCAAACTTTTATCCACCGTATAACGTTTCCTTTGTTTTACTTGCAATAGATTATTGATTAAATCGATTGCTGATCGAGTGAAAAAGATTGTCAAAATTAATCATTTGATCATTATTGTTAACCGATCGAGTACGGATACGCGCGGATACGGATTATTTTATTCTACTACTACTACTACTACTACTGTACACATATATCATACCGTCGAACGAGATTTCCTGCCAAGGTTTGGGCGGATACATGAAAGCTGCGTTTTGAATTTGTTCATTGATGTCTTCTTCTTCGTTGAATGGAAATGTACCGCTCAAGGATACGTAAATGATTACACCCACGCTCCACATGTCCAGAGATCGATTGTATCCTTTGTTACGCAAAACTTCCGGTGCCAGATACGCCGGAGTGCCAACGACGCTTCTTCTGAAACTTTTCTCTCCTATGATCCTAGCGAAACCGAAGTCGCACAGCTTCACTTGCGTGAATTCGCTGTCGCCGCTGCTCAGCAACACGTTCTCGGGCTTCAAGTCACAATGAACGATGTTCTTGCTGTGCAAATGTTTCAACGCTACCAATATTTGCGTGATCAAGAATTTGGTTACCCTCTCGCTCAGGCGGCCCCGCTCGGAGCTCAGTATCATCTCCAGCATGTCGCCTTTCAATTTTTCCATAACTACGAATATTCGTTCCGAAGTTTCGAACATCCGTTCTAAATTCACGACACCGCTGTGCGAGAGATTCTGTAGTATAGCGACCTCGTTTTTCAGTTGGGCCTCTTGTTTCGTAGGAAAGCGTAATTTATCGATTACTTTTATGGCGACCGCCCGACCGCTCTTTCGATGGACACCACCGTACACCGTACCGAACTGTCCGGAACCTAAGACTTCGTCCGGGAAGATCTCGTACAACTGAGACATGTCCGTGATCAGGTTCTCTTCTTCAGGTTCCGTACGTCCTTGTTGTTCCGCTGCTGCTGCTGCTGGTTGTTGTTCTGTCGCTGTCTGACCTGTTTGTTCGTGTCGTCTCGTTTATTATTAGACGATCGATCGACGACGACGACGATCATCTTTTCACTCGACTGAGCTCGACAAAAGGGTACGTACCGGTTGCGGATACGACGACGGTAGTTACGGGGATGAGAGCTTGCCTGATACTGGTTTCCCATGATCTGGCTATGTGGGCTCCGATTCCACTCTCTGGCGGCGGTAGCGGCTGCTGCTGCCGAGGAATTTGACTACAATTATCTGCCGCATACGACGGATCTTCTCCGACGTAATAATCGACGGTAGGAGTTTTTAACTCGAAGCAATGCATTGCCCCTGTGAAACAGTTGTCGTCGTTCGTTTTTTTTCTTTTTTTCGATTTCTTTTTTATAGAAGCGGACGCGTGGTGGAAAACGCTCGGTGTTTGACTTACGCTGACAACGGGACGTCTCGGCAGTTTCGATGGACAGTATCTCGACCAACGGAATTTCTTTATAATATTTCGAGCTATTTTCATTTTGAAATAACGTTATCGCTTTCGTATCGAGTCGCCAGTAATGCTTTCTTCTCTACAAAGGAAATTGACAAGATCGTTTAACAGCTGTGAGAGTGAAAAGGGTGTGAACGATGTATGCGATCGTTAGTGTTATCTTTCTATGCTTGGTTTACCATTGGATCTCGACTTGTAAAATGTACCATCCAACCCTCTTTCAGGATCTTCGAACCGCCACCGTGGCGTTTAGTATGCTTGACGCTTTGCACTATGCGCATTAAAGGGATATTATTGCTTGGTGTAGAACTGCAGCTGGTGCGACGAAAAGATACATGTAAACATAAACGGTTAAACGTATGTGGTAACGATGATGATGATGATGATGATGATGATGATGATGACGACGACGCGGGTGATGATGTGTGAAGTGTAGGATTGCACGTTTAATTTACCTCGAGGGTCTCGACTTTTGAAATTCGTCGTAAGTAATATCATCCTGGTTGCCTGCTCCTGGGACTTGTTCCTAGAAGAATAGTCTGAATGAGTCTCTGTTCTCTCTGTGTGCGCTGCCTGCTGCTCGGCAGGTACGTTCGGTAGAATTTCTATTATTCTATAAGAACGCCGGTGGTGTTTTACAGTATACTCGGCGGCGAGTGCTTTAGTTTCGTCCGCTGCGAAGGATGAATGCTGAGGAGGTGAAGGAGATTCGGCGTCGCTGTCGGCGTCACCTTCGTCGTTTCTACCGTCGCACTTCCCTTCTGGCTCGCTGCCTACACCGCTGTCGGGATATTCGTTACCTACCGGAGAGATAGTCTGTATCGTTCTTCACATTGAAAGAGTGTCGACGAAATGTGAGAAACATTCGAGATGAAAGCGAACCACCTGCTGCTGCTGCTACTACTACTACTACTACTACTACTACTACTACTACTACTACTACTACTACTACTACTACTACTACTACTACTACTACTACTACTACTACTACTACTACTACTACTACTACTACTACTACTACTACTACTACTACTACGAACCCCACCTGTATTGTCTCGTGGATTCTCTCCGGTACAGTCTTTAGGTATTTTTTCAATGCACTTCTTGTGCGCATTGTATTGGCAATCTTTGCATTGTAGGCCTTGTTTAAATAAACCACGCAGTAATTTTTTACAGTATCCGCACACGGTCGGTCTGGTGTAAGTGTGCAGTACGAACGTGTGCGGAATTTTTATACGCGTTGCGAGCTCCCGTTCGACCCACACTGGTCTTCCACCACCAGCAACACCACCAGCACCACCCCCCAATGAAGGAGAGCGAGACTGCTTTGGAGCCATTGTGATGCTGGGTATTGTCTAATTTTGGACGCCCGTCGACACACACATGAAACACGACACGATATGATTATGTGAAACTACGCGTAAATTGCACGAGGTACGAGTGAAAGTAGTCGTCTCTATATACGTATCAGTTTGGATCGGTTACGACCTGCTGCTGGAACAGCTTACCAAAGTACTGTTATTTTGACTTGCATTTGGTGTATTGTTTGTACTATGATTATCGTCACTGATGCTGGTCAAACTACTGGTAGATCCTTGACTCGGAGATCTTGGTACGTTCAACATTGTGGAATTACGTCGTCTTTGACTATTGGCATCGTGTGAGCAATTATTAGGTACTTTTATAACGCATCTCTTATGGTAATTCATTCCACAACCTGCGCATAGCGAATCGAATTAATCGTTGTGCACTGCTCTCTACTCCCGAGTGACTGCGGCATAGCGTAACGTGGTCGTACGCATCCGTCGTGGATCAGGTACCTTCGCATTTTAAACCTTGTCGAACGAGACCAAACAGCATCTCTCCGCAGAAGTCACAAAAGGTGGGAACTTTGTACGAATGAACGGTCAAAGCGTGGGGACGAATGGGAACCTCCTCGTTTGGCACTTGTGCTGAAACGATTAAACGAGCTGCTGACTCGAACTGACGCTTCAGCTTTCTTCGCTACTGATCGCGAAATGACCAGAGTCGAAAACCAACTGCTCGCTATGAAAACAACTACTACTACTACTACTACTATTACTACTAGTACTAATACTGTACCACTGAGAACAATTTCTACCAATGTTTCATCGACAACTTCGGTCGCATTTGTTACTAGTTGTAAGATATTGGTAGAATTATAATCGTGCTTCAATAAAAGCAATCGTTCGAACAAATGATTTAAACCGTGTTCAGGACACTTGGTGTTTATAAAGTCACAGGCGAATTCCTTGAGAGTCTTGAGAGTCAAGGTACTGCTGTCGACCGTGACAGTGTCACGAATCAAACCAAATTGAAATAAGAATGTTACTTCTGGTCCTTCCATGTCAGCTGTGCTGTCTTGTTGTTCCGGGGCTGAAATAGGACAAATACACACAGTAGGATACTGCTCCACTACCAATATCGATTGATTCTACATCGACGCTCGGCGGCGATCTTTTTAATATCATTTATTAAACGACACATTGTTGCAATCGTCGAAATGTCATCGAATTCTCGACGCACTATAGGTTAGCTAAACTAGACGAGATACGTTTACCTAGTGATCGATACCGTCGCACACGTTATGTTTACGACGACGGCGACGATAAACAATTTTTATGCCCGCATTCCGATCGCATGAATTTCATCAACGACAACTATTCCATTCCGCTCCCCGCGTATAATACGTCGAAAGAGTTGTGAATTAGTATTTCACTCATTACGGATACAATTATTGTGCGGTACGTACGCTCAAAGTGAATCGATACGAGTTTTGTTCGGTCCACCACCACGGTTATAGCTGCCTTGTTTTCGATCGAATTAACTTTGGCGAAACCAAATAATCATTGTGACAACAGATCCAACAACGAGTGTCACCGAACAGCGTCAGATCCATGCCTGTGCCTGACACACATTCGTCGTTGATGACATTTTACAGTTATCTCCAGGTGACCGACCCACCTTCGCCTGTACATACATATATACACACACACACATACATTGCGTACAATTCTACTACATGCGCAGCTGTATGTACTAGACGATGTACTGTATATATAGTATGTACACCGATTTTTTACGCGGATGCGGTTTAACGATTGGACTAATACTAATGCATAAATTTTCAAACAGAATCAATGAATACACCGAGGAGATGAATATCTATATCCTTTTATATACTGTGGCTCTTGTGGCTTGTACTCTCTGCGTCCAAAGCTTGTTAGATTAAGTAATATATGCTCTAAGGTACAAAGTATATCACACCGTGTGGTACGTATGGACATAGTCATGTATGTCATTGTATAATTATGTATTACTGACGCTGATCCGATGTTATGCAGAGATCGAAGAATAAAGGAAGAAATTATTTGTTCAAATATTTTTTAATTACTCTGCTGCGGTTAATCAGCAGAGGAAATGATAATAAAATGATGACAGGGCCCTGTCCGACGCGGGATCTCTTGTTCCCCGTGCGCACGTGCTTCGTGCTTCTGCTGACGCTATTGCTGCTGCTGCATCATCAATAAGCGACCGATTCTGGAACTTCTGCTGCTTCACCCACTTCAACCCACTTCATCTCAATTTTCCTTGCAGTCGACTGTCATCGTATTGTTCTTATTATCAGTGCAATGTTACGTATGCACATGCATTTCTCTTACGTTACTGACCGTTAAAGTTAAGTATTTTAAAGTGTTAAATTTTGGTAGAATTAAAGTATTCGTTTCTTCGTCTGTCCCGGGTGCACGCGGTGTACGTGTATTATTTTTTTTATCTCTATTTCTTCATCTCGCGAACTTGCGTATTACGTCATCTGTGATCCAACGTTCCTGCTAACCAAGTGGATCGCGCGTGGAGGGGGTACGAATGTGAACTGTGTGAGTACAGTGACGTTTGTACGGATCGAGTCTTATTACGATACTGTCCGCGGGGTCCGAGGTGCCGTACCACGCCACAGTGCCACACGACGAATGATCGTCGATTCCCCCGTTGTTCAGTTGGAGCCATTTCGTGCGGCGATAACTCCGGTTTCCCAGTCCGAATTCAGACGATCGTCGTCGTCATCGGCCAGGATCGATCTCACCGAACCTATCAAACATGATGATACCGAATTGCATCCGAAGCGTAGGCGCCCAAACGTCGAAGCGAAACGTGAGTACATGCGATCCGATGAACGACGACGAATGACCTCTAAAGTAGTCGGTACTTGCCAACACGTTCCATTGTGCCATCAGGCCCTTGTTATAATTTCTAATAGTCGATCCTTGTCGACTCGACTCTCGCAAATTGAACGTTCGCTCTTTTCTTTTTTTATATCTCCTCCTGCTGGTGTCTCACCAGTTCGGCACCTGGAACGAGGTAATTATTCGAATAGATTTTTTTCTCTACTCCTGTGTTCTGGACGCGTACCACCGACGGCGGATACGATTTAATCGTTTAATTTTTCTTCTGCATTGTTCTGATTTTTTTCCGCTTTCCTCCTACACGTGCTCGTGCGTGCGCTGTTCTACTTGTGTATGACGATGATAAGTACGTTCGATCGTTCGAGATCACGTGTTGGTTAGATCAGACAGCTAGAATCTCAGCGACACACAAACGCGAGCAACTTCTTTCGTGACCGCCACGTTTTTCTAAGTTCGCAACAGATCAGATTGAACTAACGAACTTTGTGTTTTGTGTATTTCTCTTGCTTTTTGCACATCCTCCCGCCTCCCTCTTTCCATCTCCCTTCTCCTTCTCTATCGGGCGGGAGTAAGTACGATGTATCTGATGTACGCACGTACGTATTTTTAGGTGGTCTCTTACTTTTTCAACAAGAAACACAATTATGCCACGGAAGCTTCGTTTGAAACGAAACCGTTCAGGTTGCACAAACTGGACAGCGGGCCCTCCACTCGGGTCACCGTCACCAGAGAAGAAGCATTAGAGCTCTACAAGAAATTGCATACCATACGTCGTATGGAGACAGCTGCGGGAAACCTTTACAAGGAGAAGATCGTCAGAGGTTTCTGTCATCTTTATTCTGGTCAGGTAACGACAGGCACAACGATCTGCACTTCCCAGAACATCCGATTTGTTCTGATCTATTGTTATTCGTTATTGTTTATGCACACGAACAGTAATTTATAAATGAAACTTGCAATCTCCTCTCCTGGTAGGAAGCTTGTGCAGTTGGCATGAAAGCAGCACTACGCCCACAAGATTCTGTGATCACTGCTTACAGAGCCCACGGGTGGACCTATTTGATGGGAATAGAACCGTTTGGAGTCCTGGCCGAATTAACCGGAAGAAAGGGTGGAAATGCGAAGGGCAAAGGTGGTTCCATGCACATGTACGCTAAGAACTTCTACGGTGGAAACGGTATCGTCGGTGCTCAAGTGCGTGTTCATCTGTCTCGTGCACTCTACGTTCGCTTTCGATGACGAATCTTCGAAACGAACGAATGAAAACTGTTGTCTGCCTACGACTACTATGCGTTTCGCAAATCGCGTGACGCAATCTTCTTCTTATTCAGGTGCCATTGGGAGTCGGAATAGCGTTTGCTCAGAAGTACATGAATACAGGAGGAGTGTGTCTCGCGCTGTACGGAGACGGTGCAGCTAATCAGGGACAAGTGTTCGAAGTTTATAATATGGCCAAACTGTGGGACGTTCCGTGCATTTTCGTTTGCGAGAACAACGGATACGGTATGGGTACCAGCGTCGAACGTGCTTCCGCGAGCACGGATTATTACACCAGAGGAGATTACGTCCCTGGAATTTGGGTTGGTAAATTTATCACAAATTTGATTGCGATGAAACGATTGCGAAACACGTGATTACACACACGCACACACACACGCAGGTGGATGGCATGGACGTGCTGGCGGTCAGGGAAGCTACCAGATTCGCTATCGACTATTGCACGTCTGGCAAGGGTCCCCTCGTGATGGAGACTGTCACTTATAGATACAGTGGACACAGTATGTCCGATCCTGGAACGAGTTACCGTACGAGAGAGGAGATTCAGGAAGTGAGGCAAACCAGAGATCCCATCGCTGGTTTTAAAGAGCGAATACTGAACTCTAACCTTGTTACGCCGGAAGAAATCAAGGTACTGTATGGTTGCTGCTGCTGCTGCTGCTGCTGCTGCTGCTGCTGCTGCTGCTTAACGAAATTTGTTGCGAACGAATGAAAAAACATTGTTACATATTCGTTTTCGTTGCCAGGCAATAGAGAACGAGATAAAGAAAAAGATAGACGATGGTGTGAAGGCAGCGAAGGCTGACAGCGAAATACCATTGAGCGAACTTACTGCTGACATTTATGCCACTTGCCTGGAGAAAGAAATACGGAACGTTACTCCGTTCAATCCTCTACCACACACGAGGCTAGGACCTGCTGTGAACGCCTAAGAGCGACCGCTGATGAAGCGAAATTCTAAATAACGTTACATTATAGCAATATCTGCCATTATAAGAATTCTTAGTTTGTACAAAACATTCTCGGCTCTTCTGAATATTACACACACACACACACACACACACACAGAGAGAGAGAGAGAGAGAGAGTAGATAAGAGAAATAGTTGATTCTTTCCTTTGATTGTTTACGGTTCAGTTCAGTTGTACATGTACAAATTGTATATTTATTTTATGTATACATGCATAAGTGGATGAGACTAGCAAAGATTCGACGTTTTAGTTCGATCACTGTAATCTCACTGCCTTGTCTTACTGATTTGTACGTCGGCGATTACATATGTACATAGATACACATGCCTTCATAGCATTATCGACGACGATACTTGTTATTGCTCTTTCCTTCTTAGGAAATTAGGATACGATCCACAAAGCATACTGTAGACACGCTTGCGTGTTGTCATTCATGTTAATTGAATAAAAACTAAATGAATTGTTACAATCATTCGTAAAATGTAACCCCGTCCGTGATAAGTTCCTCGGATAGATCATTGTGATCGAACGACTCGGTTGATTCTCGTTTATTAGATATAATTCGAAAAGATCGAGTGGGACTGTATTTTATTTAAAATTTAATTTTGGAACGCATTTCGCAACACGTTCAGGCCGCTAAATGCATTTACGAACACGCCGTTGGAATCGGAGAATCCATTTTTCTATCCCTGTCCCAGCGTGATTCGGTTCGATTCACGTATAAATACTTACGCATTTCTTTCTCGTCTGCTGCTTGTAAGGATCCCGCCCCGTCCTCGAGAACGATTGCACGCGGCTTGCGCGATCGAAGTGACTTACTTGAGATCCTGAATCCTGAACTGCTGCTGCTGCTGCAGTGCTGCTACAATTTGGTTTGTGGTGAAGCGGTGACGTGACGTGACGACGATCAACAGGGACGAACGGGACGAACGATGGCCGCGGCAGGAAGCACGAGTGCCGGCACGATTTTACAAAAACTCGGCTTGAAGCCGATAACAAAATGCAGCCTCGTAAAATTTTATGCCCCGGCGTTCGGCGTAGCCTCTTACACCGCGTTATCCGTCAACGTGATGAATCCCAGTCTTGTCATCAGGTAAGACACCAACGAATCCGTTCGTATCCGAAAGGTTAACCTGCTGCAGTCCCTCGAGTATCGTTCCGATCATACGTAGAACGTTACGTAATATCCTCGAAGATGTCCTCTCTCGCTCTGAGTCGTGATTGATACTTTGCGTACTTTGCTTCGAACTGGAATTCGGACTCGAACGATGTTCAATAAACGTCATGGCTCGCGTTTATAACGTTGGCCAACTAAATTTCGTGTCACGTTTTTTCGCGCCGACCGTCTCATTGGTTCTTATTCTGTTTTCAGGGTTTTCCCAAAGAAAGACATTACAAATTTCTTGTTAGGGAGTGCTCTCCTTGGCACTGGTTCGTACATATACACTCGTGATCATTTGAAAAGTGCTCCTACGAGTGTGAAAATTATGTACAGGTAAATTTTTCCTGCCTCGCGGCTACTCGCCGCGACGTTCCATGCTCAAAACGTATCGTGCATACATTTATTTTTCTCGTCGTTCAACGTCATTTGTTGTTGCTTGTCTTTTTTGTAGTACCGCTGGGGCTGTGTTACTTAGCTTCGGATCCGTGTTGGTGTGGGCAGTTCTCCGGTCGGTCGTGCCTCCTAATCCGACTCTGTGCACATTAGTGGGCATTGGTTCTGGACTAGCGTTCATTCAGGTTGGTTCCAGCTACCTGAACTTTGTCGACGGGCAGATACAAAAGAAGTAGACGGACATAACATGATCGATGTGTATAAAAGTACATCCAAATGAAAAATTTGCAATAATACGTTATGGAAATAGAGTCGCATTGAATTAGAAACCGAGTGAACGAATAATGGTAACGGTTGAGCAAGGCATTCTTAAATATTTACAAATTTTTATATTTTCTATTACCTCTGGATACCAACGACCACCGCCGATGTTTACGAGACGGATCGCACTCTCGAAGTAATCACGAATTACATTTATTTTGTCCTTACCGATTATTTACTGACGATCCAACTATCACACACACACACACACACACGCACACATCCACAAACACAAGACACGAAAAGCCTGAGCTCATTGTTGTATTCTACACGGCGCACGCGACGAAATGATGAACAAAGTTTTTTCAAATGCGCACCACGCTTCGCGTTCTACATAAGCATTATTATTATTATTGTTATTACTATTATTATTATTATTATTATTATTGTGAACACCGCGTATGACCTACGTGTCAACGGAAATGTGTGAGAAAGAAAAAAAGAGGAAATTTCTTCTCGTAACACGAGTGCATTTTCTTCAAAACATGTAGTACCATTGTCATTCTCAACAAGTAATCGATTAGCTGTAGTGGTAGAGATGTGCAAATTCTTTTCAGCTGTTTTAATAAATATTCAAAAAACAAAGATTGGAAAGATATTTTGTCGACGAATTGTCACGCACGATTTCCGGCGGACAGGTTTTCGGCGTCGGAGAAATACAATATACATACACGTATTTACTCGGAGTTTAGCGTTGACCGTGTGTGCACCGAAACAGAAAATTGTATCTTTATCTACAATAAATTCTATTGCAGTATCCGAAACGCGGTGTACGAAAGTAATTTATTAACAATTTCAAACGTTTTGATATGATACCTATGATCTTTATTAATAAACTGACGTTGTATACAACTAATAGAGTTGTGTAATGTACGTATGTAGGTGGTTTTTTGCCGAAGGATACTCGCATGTGTGTGTGTGTGTGTGTGTGTGTATACGAGTTGGGTCAGGTTAGAATACACGCACGCGCCCCAGTCGTATTTATGTGTTCATTGTTATTAGTAGTGTTTCACACTGTGTGTTGCGTGTGAGGAATTATAATAAATAATAATGATGAATTGAATTCGTGGAGAACTCGACGAGCATTCTACGATCTCGGTCACTGACATCAATTGTAGTTGCACAAAGGGTGTTGCATATCACTAGTTTATTGTACGTAACGTAGAAAAACAGCTACAATGATATGACAAAGCTTTGACAGGTACAACAGCAGAGTAGTTGTCCAAAGGGCACGACGACACTTCGTTTTGTATGTGTGTTTACAACCTTTTTTTTCTTCCTGTTTCTTTAATTTATTGTTTCATGTACGTACATGTAGTGTGAAAAATATAATTTACCATTTGAAAACCGATTCTTTGGTTTGAAAGAAAATGGAATTAATCACGTTTCATCACGTACAGTAGCGCTTATATGTAGTATGTACCGTCGTCGTCGTATTATCCCGATTCGTTCGCGTACGAGTGAATCAAAGTGAATAAATGAGCATCACTCGATATCGCGCAAATGTTTGTAGAATGCAGCAACGGCAGCAGCAGTTCCTTCTGCTTTCACGCAACGTCCTATTGTCTCTTCGTCGTCGCGTTAATGCGCGATCGTCCTCTCTGTCATCACCCCAAAGCACGCGACGCAAATGATCACGTACTACAAGAAAGATGTATGCAACTCGTTAAAACACAATCGTTCTCAATTGAATTTACAGTGGTGATATTAAAATGTGCTCTATTTTTCATTTCGATCGATCACGACGTCACGTAACGCAACCTGTACCTGTATGTACACGCGATTAAGACGTATTTAATTCTAGTTCTACGATATAAACGGTATAATGACGTTTCTGCTACGTATGTTCTTGCATTTGAGGAAAGGCAGAAGAGTAACGCGACTGCACGAAAACTGCACTCGTGTATACGTACTTGTAACGTACTCGGCAACTGTAGTGGCGGTAAATGTCACCGAGTTTATCGTTCGCAACAAATGTCGTGTGACAGTGACTTACAGTACGGAAAAACATCGAGTATTGTTCTCTCCCGATTTGAAATCGATCGGTTTCATAACACTATTCTTTGTTCTTGTTTTGTGCGTTCAGAGATGCTTTTCTTTTCCTCCTCGTTCTTTAGAATGTCTTTGACGATTGATAATTCAAGTAGCGCGAGTGGATAGAACCCCGAAAGTATACTATACGTACAGGGTATGTGTGGGTTTACTGTGCCCCCCCCCCCCGACCCCCTCTTACAACTGTACCGCCAGATATATTTTTATACACAGCTTTTGACATCTCTTAATTGGGCTCATCGACCTGCGTATTACAAGAAGCTTTATAGATACTGAAAATAATGTTTCATGTTTCGACCTTGCGATTCACGCGCTTTTAAAAAGCTCACGGGTCGCGTGTTCAATTAAACTTTTTCGGAGAGTATAAATTTTAGAGTTTACATTTCTCGTAACTATAATCGATGCGCACAGTCAACACGGCACATTTGGATGGAAGGTGCAGTAGCTGCTACCATTATGCGCACAGTATACAATGTGTACGTACAACCGCTGGGGATACAGTAGCCGATGCACAGTATTTACAAATGTGTACAAATTCAATAGCACGGTGATTGACGGGCATATTAACTTTCCTTTTTTAAATAATATTTAAAATAATCTTGCGCATTTAATTACCTGACGATGAGATACACAAATAATGTTTTCTAGACGAAAGATATTTCAGTGATTAGTTATAATTAAGAGACCTACTAAAACAACTTCTGTGTGTGTCCGATTTGAAGAAATATTGCAAAGTCTATGTTAAATCCACACCAGCACAGTGACCCACGCCAGTTATCCTGTGTTACACCAATCGATGACGATGATGACGATGATAATGATGATGATGATGATGATGATGATGATGATGATGATGATGATGATGATGATAATGATACGTCCGATTATTATTGACCACGTACGCGCACATAGTCCAAGTCGAGGGATCTGATCGCGCGTGCCGGTGGATTGACTCTTATTGACTCTCCGTGTGCGACGTTTCGTTTCTCCTGAAAGGCAATTCATCGCCCGTAGTTTTGATCGTCGACGAGAGAACGTTGCTGACAACTTCTGCGATAGATTCCGTCACTCGGTCGATCCCGTCGGCGAGCACCCTTTCGGTCGAAACGCGCTCGTGGGCGTGGGAGTCCAGTTCATCGTGATGATAGCGATCGTCCGGATGACCGTGCTGCTCGTGCACGTGCATGCCTTCGTTCGAGTCACCTCCGTACGAATGCGAGTGGGAGTGAGAGTGAGAATGCGCCGCTGGAAAATAAAAGCATCTTTTTACGGAGGGACATGGATACGGAAACACATCTAAACACAGAGATACATATGTGGATTTCGATCGAGTCCTGTCGTGTTTCGATCTGTCTGTCCGTCTGTGTACGAAATCTTGCATCGAGCAATTTCCGACTCTGGAAATTCGAAGCATCGCTAACGTTATACGAAATGTCGAATATCGATTGGTAAACGAGAGGACATCGTATCGAATATTGTGGCAAGTGTAGCACCGCGACTGTTATAGAAAATATCCTCATTCGATCGCTTTCGGTATGATGACTTGAGGTGTGTACGCTGGAAATGTACACACGTTCATTGATCCGACTGCCGCATACATACGTGCAAGATCGCGTGATGGGAGTTTCCTTTCTCATAAAACGTATAATTACGTATCGAAACGCGATATCTGCATAGCCGTGGAAAGTGTACGAAAGTCGGCTGAATTGTCCACGGTTCTACGCGCGCGCGTGTGGTCATTGACATATTGATGGAGAAAGCCCATGAACAACTCGAATAGTTTTATTTGCCTTTTAAGCTTGCCTTTTAAGCTTGCCTTTTAAGCTTGCCTTTTGGACTATAATTGAGAGGTAATTTTCAAACATAATTCTCACCGCGCCGACGCGACCGACACAACACCGCACGTTCCGTCGCCGCTGTTAGAAACAATTGTCCTGAATTATTATCTACAATCGTACAATCGTAGATTGCTTGCCCATTTTAAAATAATAAACAAAAAAATAATCGATCAATGACTAAGAGATCAATGAACTGTAATATGTATACGTATAGGATGCGTATACGTCATGCTTTATTATGAATACGACGATGTTCGACTGTATACATCGTGTATCGTCGTGAGATCAAATTGCATAACGCGCCGTGACACTTCCGTAAAATACGATAGCTGTTGCGAATTCCTCGCGCGGGGTCTAGACTTCCCGAGTAAGTACCGGATCCGGTTATTAAGGGGCAGACTCGGCTGTTTCAGTAAACGCGTCGCAGCAAACGGATGGCGAGTGTAAGGTTCCATTTGAAGTTTCTTACATCTAACGAGACACTTGCCGTTGACGGGTGCACGATGTGCATTGCTCAAATTCCATGGATATCATATTCCGAGAGGGATTACACGTTTTTATGTTTAAACACACGTTTAAAAAATGAAAATAGTTCTTTCTCATCGGACGCGTGAGCGTAAACGATAATCGTTTACTACTGCGCGAATGCAGACAAATGGAATTTACGGTATGCTTAAAATTTCGATGGATTGTTTGCGGAGGGAATCAGGCGTGTGTGCGCGTGTGGGTTCTCTTATACAGTGCGCGGCCGGGAACGATCGGCAATGATATCACGTAGTTTTCGCGAATTAACGGCGGGTTAATAAGTACATCCGAGTTTTCTTCTTCGGTGCGTCGACGCGCGCGCGAGGCAAGAAGGAGGAACTGGCGGTGTTTCGTTTCCCACTCTTATATTATCGGAGTCATTAATCTAATTGCAATTGATCATTGTTTTACCGTGCCCCCGTGTGCTGGTATGTCGTGGAACGGAAAAATCAAGCGCGGAATCTGACTGCGAATTTGCATAATCATCAGTCTTCTAAGCGGACACAGTGATGAACACTGTGAAACGATCTCTAACGTGAGCGTGAACGCGTGTCGTTCACGCTTTAAATCTCGGACGAAATTGAGGAAGTTGAAATGGTCGACGTCGGACGTAGAAATCGGACAAGTTAGATCGAGGCTGAATCTAAAAGAACTTTTTACTATTGCTACTGTTACTTCTACTACTACTACTACTACTACTACTACTACTACTACTACTACTACTACTACTACTACTACTTCTGTGTAAACGTGTTGGAACGCGTTTATCAGTTTATCGGTAGGAAATACATTGGGATTCTGTTCGCTCAGCTCGATACACGGGTGCGCGATAACGTCTATCTCGTGTTGTTGGGTAAACGGTGACGAGTGGCGCGGACGACAGTGGCGATTGAGTCGTCTGTTTGGAACGATCGATCATCGATGAACTCGAGGGATCGAAGTCTCCCCGTCTCTCCACGTATTAGTAGTTAGGTCTTATGCGGTATGCGCGGCCGTGACTTTTTGGAAGCGTTCGACTTTTCGTTGAATCGATCGACGTGGTGGTGGTGGTGGTGGTCCTATGCACGTGTTACGAGAACACGTGGGTGGCGATTGCGTCAAGGACGTACCGGTAATAGGTTTGCACCGATCAGCAGCAGCAGTTGATGAGTTCGAAAAAAGAGAGGAATGAAAACGAGGGCTGCAAACCGACGATCAACTGTCGACCGCGACTACCGGTCCCCGTCGATAAACTATGTCGACGCGTTCAAATGAGAGTAGGATGATTTGAAAAGACCGAATTGAAACTTCGATTTATACGTTCACGTGGACGAGGAGGATCCGGAATAATAATTTTTAATATTATCGTAATTGGTCGATAGAGTGATCTCGTCCGCGCACGGAAACACTCACTGGCGATCTGCAGGCCCAGCATCAGCATGAACCCGATAATTATAGCGGTCAACTGCAAGAGGCCACTTTTCTCGTTAGCTCTCTCACGTGCCAGCACTTCGAAGAAAACCACGTAGAGCAGCGTGCCCGCCGCCATCCCTTGTAGAATCGTCGGGGTAGGTCCCAGATTTTCACTGTCGTTCTTCAAGTATCCCAGCGCCAATCCGACAGCGATACCAATCGGCGTGACCATGGAGAATATCGTTAAATAACTGAGAGTGGTCCTGGCAGAAGCCCCGGCAACGTACAGCTCCATCCCGACGCAGAACGCGATCACGAGCTTGTGCGTGGCTATAGCAGCAGCTAGATAAACCACGGAGCTGAGAGACGGTTCGAGACCGACGGCTAAACCTTCGAAAATCGCATGGAAAGACAAAGCTAAGACCGTCAACAACCCTTGTATCGAAGTGTTCTTCGTCGCAGGAGCGTGCGCGTGTTCCCGCCGATGCTTCGTTTTACGATGATAATTTCGATTCGATTCCGCGTCGGAGAGCCGTCGCACGCTGTCCTGGTGGTTACCCTTGTGGTTACCCCGATGATGCTGCTGCTGTTTCACCGAAGATATCCCGGTGGTGGGAGAAGATAAGACGAATATAGCGGGCAGCATCTTATCTTGTTTTCCATCGCGCAGCTCCTCAAGGTACTCCTGTTGTTGTTGTTGTTGTTGCTGCTGCTGCTGCCTGGAGTGTTTGTTCGTATCGGTTTCGCTGTCTTCTAAATCCTCGTCGTCCTCGTCGTCGTCGTCGTCGTTACCTCCGTCTCTCCAAGTGGACCATCTGGTCGTAGTAGACACGGTGGTAGTCGAACCCGTCGATGTTCCGGCCGAAGTGGACCCCGTCGATTGATTGTTGCATCTGCGCACGGATACCGTTCTGTAAAGCAACGCCTCGGACGAGTCAGGTTTTCCCGTCAACGCTGCGTGCACTGCCTCCTCAACGAAGTAGACGAGGAAGAATCCGGCGCAGAACAGTAGCTCCGACAGGCTGAGGGCGCCCAAACTAGGCAGCTGACCGTTCGCCTGGTGTCTCTCCACGCTGACGCGAACCTCTGGGGCTAGGTGCAGGAACGTGGTGAACAGGAGGACCCCTCCACCGAAACAAAGCAGCAACGACGTTTGCAGCCCCTGAAGATCACCATATTACATTCTATCTTTCTATTCGCTCTCGCTCGATTCGTTCCGGCAGCAAGTGTTGGAGAATCGTGTTCTCGTTGTCGTTTTACAACTCTACTATCGGAACGGATGATACTTTTCGGATCATCGACGATCAACGAACGATCGACGAAACGAGAAACGTACGTAAAGCAGATACGCATTGAAATATTGAAATATTGAAAGTCGTTGTTCGAGGAAATTGTAACGAGCAATTTGATCCGATATTACGCAGCGAGTTACGACTTCTCGAATTCGTGTTATTAAGTTTGTGATTTGGCATATTTGGAACGTACTTGCGAGTCCGACGCAGACGCGGTGATCACGCTGGCGGATGATGCATTCGAAACCGACGCCGACGTGCAGGTACTGCAGTTGATGATGGAAATTCCACCACGATGCTTCTGACGATGGTTCAGTCTGTAACGTCCGACGATCAACGGTAATATACCCAGGAGCAGAGATCCGAGTCCAAGACCGATCATCGCTCCTATCTTGGCTATCAATAAAACCGAGACCGATTCTTCTTCCATTTTTATTATTTCGCTTGAAACTCGATCAGTTCGAATCGAATTGTTATCTCGCGTGAACATGAACAGTCGCGGCGATTGACGACGACGACGATCAACTTTCCAACTTTCTTCCCGATGATTTTTACCAATTCACCGCATCCTTCTTTCCTCTCTCCATTCTATCTTCAATTATCATCATCATCATCTCATTCCCCGGCCTCCGCTCGCGACCTTTGGTTTATCAAGCGTTCCACGCTTCTTTGTCCGGATGTGTCCACAAACGATACGGTCACGTTTTCATTTGTAACGCGGCGCACGAGCTCAACCACCACGACGACGACGATGACAACGACGATGACGGATCATTAAGATACGTTTCTTCTCCTGGTTTCTGGTCAATAACTGCTGGAGATTAGGCTATCGTTTCACTATAGAAGAATTTTCCATTCCATCTGCCTGCGCGACTGTCCGACCACCACTTTCGTTTCTATAACAATCGATCCTCACTCGATGTCGCGACTTTACAAACTTTTCCCGCCTGAGAAATCGCGAGCTCACCAGAGCGTAGCAACCTCCACCAGTTCGACGAAGCAACCGATGCACGCCTAGAAATCTAATATCTACTAGGCGTTAAAAGGTTCTACGAACATCGTTTGCGTAATACTCGGCCGCCACTCTCGCGAATATCTTTAAGAGTTTTCGCGCGACCTGTGCACGACTTCTGTTGCCAAATATTTGGAAACCGTGAACGGATCCCGGTTACGAAACGATCGAATCACTGATCGGAATCACGTTCCGCCGAGGAACTTTGTTATCTCTCCCTCTCTCTCTCTCTGAAGAGGATCCAAGTTGAACGAGATTGGAAATAAACGAATTCGATTCCGTCAAGTGTTCAGCGCTGAGACATCGCGGAACGACCCGCGGTAACCGATGTTACACTTGAGATTACACCGCACCACTTGGTATCCACTGCGTTCCCGCCGGGGAACACCGAGGAGAATCGGCGAAGAAACAAATCGAGACGACGTATACTGGTCCCACGCGCGGTACGACGGTGAATCGGACACTCCACACGCCACGACTACTTTGTCAGCCAGCCAGCCAGCCAGCAGCAGGGCCACACTCGACTCGACTCGTACAGTCCCCTCGCCCGCGTCTTACGTACCCGGCCGGCTGTTTCCTGTTCTCTTCCCCTACCATCGTACACAAGGGCGTCGCTTCCCTACCCGGTGTTCTCTCTTCTCCTTTCCCTTGTAGCTGGCGTGTGCTGGCGTGTGTACACCGGTTATACTGGGTGTGTTGCGTGCCATTGCCATAGCCACTGGATCGACGCGCGTGTCTATGTGTATCTATACGTATGTGAATGTTTTCTCCCGTGAACACATGAATCCGATGCGACGCGATACGTCTGTTTGGTAACCCGACGGCGACTCGCGGATGGAACCGCGATCGGTGGGATGCATACTGTACCGTGCCGGAGAATGAATGATTGCCAAGCATCGCGTGCTTCGAGCTGATTGTTGTTCTCATTGATCGATGAGATCGATCGCGAACACGAGGCTTGCTAACTTTTACAGAACACGCGTCGAATGTCGAGTACATAATCGTCGGATCGTTTTCGTTCATTGTTTGCGAATAATGAAAATGAAAAATGAATCCCTATACACAGTATAAACGTAGTAGTCTCTCTACACACACACACACACACACACACACACACACACACACACACACAGAAGTTCCGAAACAAAGATTCTGGTTCTGGTTCAGGAAATAAAAAAGTTACGAACAACAGCCTTGTGGATAGAATTTGGTAGTAGTATCACATGGTTCGAGGAGAAGACTATTTTCGAATGGATGATGATTGATACTTCAGTTCGGACTGATTAGGGATGGCCTTGTCATAGCCATTTTCCGTGTAGTAGTAACAAAAATTGATTTTGAGTTTGAGCAGATTCGAGCAAAGAAAGAAACGAGCATGTCGGCGGCCATGAAGTAAGTATGCGGCGGAGACACGCGATTGTGCGTAAATGGGTGAAGTCGGTTTCATGGTGAAAGGCGGCTCCGTAGCAGCGTACGCGGTTGAATCATTGGCAGCACAGAAAGGGTTCCTTTTAATTTATAATTAAGACACGTGCCTCTTCTTACGTAGTTCATATTTCTCCCCAACTCTGACTACGGTTCGCCACGTTGTTACCACGATTTACGATTGTCCTAATCTATATTATATTGTGTTTCGATCACGCGATTGATCCGTAATAATTGCTGACCGTCGTCGTCGTCGTCGTCGTCGTCGTCGTCGTCGTCGTCGTCGTCGTCGTCGAAACTCGTTTTTTTTTCTCGATTTTATCATCATTGTTATTGCTTGCACTGCCGCCGATCCGGTAAGGTAATACCGTAGTTTTTAGAAAACGCTTTCTCTCGATATAGTCTTTGAAACGCGCGCTAAAAGAATTTACATTTGATAACGGCACGACAGTTTCCTCTTCGTCTCAGTTCAAGAGTCGATTCGCATGGAAGAAACTATGTGTCTGTCTGTTCTGTCTTCTCGTAAGAACAACTTGTATCGCGCGAGCGTTCGCCTCCCATGTCATTCGCGTAATCGCGTAACTCATTTGAATTTAACATAAGGCATTTCCGAACGATAAGCTGACAACGATGTTTACGACCAACATTTAACAGCGAGATTACTTCTCCTTTATTTGTACGTAAACCGTGACTCATCGTTACGTTCTCCGCATTGTTCATGCACGAAACTGTCGACTTGATTTCCTCATTCGTCCGGACTCTCGACAGATCGGTATGTTTCATTGCATCACACACACACACACACACACACACACACACACACACACACACACAGAATTATTTAGGAATTTGTACACTTACTCAGCATCTGAAGCCCAAACATTGCTGCGAATCCGAAGATTATAGACACGTACTGAGCCAATCCGCTTCTGTGCTCTTGGAGGATCTCGAAAAACACCACGTATAACAAAGTGCCAGATGCCAGACCCTGATACATTCAACCGGTTTGACATACATACGTATAGCGTGCACCGATGCCGCGCATGCATCGATCGAACTCTATAAAAGAATACTATGTGGGCACGACGGTGCACCAGCATCATTTTACCTGCAACAGAACCGGAAGTATTCCACTGGCAGCGGCACTTTCGCCACCGACCAGAAACATTCCTATGCCAATCCCTAGAGGAGATACGATGGCGAAGGTGCAGACATAGATCACCGATAGATACCGTCTGGTATTGGAAGCAATCAATTCCACGCCGATGCAGAACGCTATCACGAATTTGTGAGCCGCCACTGCCGCAAACATATACCTGCCGAAAACAGAGTCAACACATCGTCATCATTCTTATCGGTATCGAACGTGTAGACGTGTATTTAGTAGGCCCGACTCGGCTCGCAGCTATCTGTCGAAATATCTAAAAATAATAGTTGGAAACCCGTATAGGACGTATTGATGACTGACGTGTATATATCCCACCTATATCGAAATCAATAAAAATGAAGACGAGCATCCGTTTACGTAAGTAAAACGTTATTGACGAGAGATAGAAAAAAGTATACGTAGCCGTCGCCGCCGCCGCAGTCACACGCGTCTACGCGCTGTAGAGTGTTGGTCAGAAAGTAAATACATCGTACCAAACGTAAGAGGCAGAGCTCTCCAGGCCGATGGCCAGTCCTTCGAATAATTCATGCACGGATAAGCCGAGGACTATTAATAACCCGCGAAGCGAGCTTATGATGAACTCGTCTTTCTCGTCCATAATGACCGCCGCCGCCGGCAGGTGATGCGAATGTCCGTGCCCGTTACTGCAACAGTGAACGTGTCTCGATTTGCATAACGAGTCGGGATAGGTAAAAATAGGCAAAAAATAACCGAGAAAGTTGTCTCACTAGTGCGAGTGGCCACTGACGCGATTCGATGGCGTCTGCCCATTTTCGACCAGTTCGTTGGTGCTCCTCGTGACGTCTTTCGTCGAGCGTTCCTCCTTGCGTGCCTGCTGCGTCCGCAAGTGACTATGCACCGATTCTTCTACCAGGTACATGATGAAGAACCTTCGGGAACCAGTGGAAAAATATTTTTAACGATCGATCGAATCGAGGAGAATTAAAATTTTAATTGTTTATCCGGTTGCAACAAAGGTCTATGACGCAATGGTAAATGTTTTGATAAATTCGAAAGGATCGAGGGCACAGCTACTGTGAGATAATTTTTCACGGCCACGATCGCGTTACTGTTCATCGCGCGATTCGCATCGAAGGAATGACAGATTGACGATGGTTCGTCGACGTCGTTAGATATCGGACGGAACAGTTGCGAGCGAACATGTACTCTGAACACTGATCTGTTTGTGAAGCTTACCCTGCGCAAGTGAGCGTCTCGGCTATCGAGAACCCGAGCTCCGGTAGCTTGCCATCGTGCGTCAGATGTTCCACGCCCTCTTTCACTTCCGGTAACAGATGGAGGAACGTTGTGCAAAAGAGAACGCCGCCGCCGAAGCCCAGAAGCAGACTGATGACTCTCGTTGACCTGTCGTTGCAATAGGATTTTCATGCAATAGTTGGTCTTTGAACGCGGTATCGCGGTATCGCGGTATCGCGGCTAATTTTAGTTTAGTTCTCATCACTCGTTTCATTCGACGCCTTGACATTCCGTAAGCGTGGTTTTCATTGCAACATCGTCATTTATAATCATCGAGATCTGATAACGAGATCCGGAAATCTCGCGTGCTCGATGAATCGCAACGTGACCTACGCCAAACGTACTTCAACTTTTAACAAAGTTTAAAGCAGCACGCGAGATTCGTTTAATTCACTTTTTATCATCGCTACCTCTTCCAAATTACGATTTATACGACGTATCGATGTTCTTAAATGTGTGTGTGACGAACCTGGGATTGGCGACGTCGGAGGCGTTCCATTTTAAGCACCTGGCCACTTGCAACGGTAAAATGCCCATGCAAATGCTTACTGTGCATAAAATGGCCATGGTAACTCCTTTTGCGATCAGAACACTGGACTCGTTTTCCTGGTGTTCCTCCTCATCGTCCGCGTGCGAATCCATCATCAGTCTATTCATTAACGAGTTATCCTCGGACATGTCTCCGAACGATTTCTAAAGACATACGTGAAAACCTATGTAGCAACATCATTTCATAAACGTGGTCCCCGATCGTTTTTTTAATTTTATTTTCGATTCGACACACATCCGGATAGGATAGAATAGAGAGTACGGGGTGCAGAGTGCGGGCTGCAGGGAGCCTGATTTTAAGGTCGCATCTCTTGCGAGTAGAAATGATTTGCTGATGATGGGGGTAAGAATGGCGTATGTCACACAAGTCGAGAAAAAATGAGACGATACGTGAATCGAATCGAAGATCAAGACCAAGTTGGGATGATTAGATGACAAAGAAAGAGTACGCTTAAAGTGCTGTTAGGACTTTACACCTTCCGCAACTGGAAACGTCTCGTTATCAGTCAGACTAGGAGATAACTTCAAGTTATATCGAACTGATAACAAATTTTAAACGACTGAACAACGTCGATACATGTTCTAAATTCACTCACAATTCTATACATTTCTCGTCCGTCGTAAAACACAAATTTCTCGTTTGATCGAATCGTTGGCAGATTTTACGAATTTATACGAGAATCTAATTACCTATGCGGGAAGCGAAAACAGCGCAAGACGTATAAAAAGCACCAGCACCAGTCGTCGATTACAGACGTTTATATCTCGATCATTCAAATGCGAGATGTATTTCATTTGTTAAATTGACGCCGCTCAAATTTAATTTCGCTCCGCGGAGTCCCCCGTTGATCGTTGTTCCCCCCCGTTGTTTTCCGTGAAAACTCACCGGTTCGAACAGTTGAACTGTCTTCCCTTTCTTATCAGATATTATCCAAACGAGTACTTACTTCAGGTGTTTCACGCAGACCTAAGAGTCCGACTTACCGAGCGCACTGATCGAACAACTCATTCACCAAGCCGTATGTGTGTATATATACGTGTACCTGCGCAATGTAAGAGATAGCGCGCTGCCGGCGATTTAGTTCGGTTGCGCTTTGCGCCAGTTGCGCGATAAGCTCTCAAGCTGCAGAGGAATATCCGAACAACAGGAACTGCCGACCTTTGATACCTGCTGCCGTGTTTTTCCCGAAACTCTCGCAGTGTCTGGGGTGTTGGTACGTGGGGAAAACGCGACGATAGGAACGTTTCGGCGAACACTCGAATCATTTGTCAGGTCGTTTGTCACGCTAAACACCCGTTTCGATACACGACGTAATATTTAAAATTAGATATACGTATGTACATGTCGATACGAATCGAACGACTACAAGCGATTCCATGTAGTATACTATGTATGTATACATCGTACGTATTCTTCGAATGTTTGTTCCCTGTCCAAGTTTGAATTTCGTTTTCAACGAATTGGCTCGGGATCGGAGGAATCGTTAAACGCGGAACTGGCGCAGTGAAAGTACAGCAGGTATGTTTCTGCTACCCTGCGCCGCGCCGCCGCTGCCGCGCCGCTACCGCGCCGCTCGTTCCCGGGACAAAGAGATGAAGAAATTACTTGTGCGTTCACCCAAGGTGAACTGCACGAAACATTCTGCTCGTTTCTCTCTTTTTCACGATTTCACGAAATTTGGAATGAAGATCGAAAATGGATCGAAGCGTACAGACGCGTTGATCGGATAAATATGCACAGGTGCGATTCGAAACGTGGAAAACGTGTTCTCCAGACAGTTGAGAAATTAGCTGTAATTGTACGCGTCGTAGTTATGGATCCGTGTTTCCAATAGATCGCTTACCTATTCTTCCGTTCGCGTTCTTTGCGTACCAACGTACGTTTATCACTTGTTAATTACGCGTTGACTCGTTAGACCGTACTTATTGACGTACAGCAGCAGTGTGATCGTTACTAAGCGTCGCAAAGAGCGTGTCCGGTGTCATTTTCGTTCGACGAGGAATTTCCAAGAAACAGTTGACAACCGGAAAGAAATATGTACTTTGTCGATCGATGGTTAAAGTTAACGCTACTCGATCGAGAACGATTGAACCGCGCGTTGAACGTTCGGCGACAGATTCGAGTTTGGCGACACAATCTTTCTTACGTTGTTGTCAATCCTAAATCCTGGTTTTGTAAGCAATCGAATTTTATCGTAACTGCTGTCTGTGATTTCTTGAAGTATTTCGAAACAGCCTGTCTGCTTTGCGGCGAACGGGGGAAACTAGGCCCTGCATTTAGTTCAGAATCCAGTCTACTACCGCCGATCGTGTATTCGCGAAACCAGTTTTGACGGACGCGGCAGCGGCGGCGGCGGCGGCGGCGACGACGCGACGTAATGATCCAAAAATCCAGCGACACGCTAACGAGTCCCAACGTTTTTACTCACAATTTGACTTCTCTGACCCTCTTTATGGTTTGCTCTTCCCACTCTGTTCTTCCACTCAACACCAACACCACCACCACCAACACTACTACCACTACCACGTTGCTTTCCGTCACAGTTCTCAATCAAAAGTATCGAAGACGTTGTTCATTGATCAAATATTTTATCAACGAAACGTGATACGTACACGTGAACACTGAAAATTAAACAATGAATATATGTAATAATAATTTTTCCGTGTCGTTCATCGATGGTCGTTGCTCGGCATTAGCAAAGATAAACACGATCCTCGGGGTATTATGGAAGTTCGTGCCCAAGGGCGGGCATTTCAGTGAAAGATGTAGGTATCTGCTTATGCTTTCAAACCGTTTAGAAACTGTTTTGCCGCAATTTTCGATGATTACGTTATAAATGAATCCATCCTCCATCGATCGATGTAACGACCCCTCCATGGTAATGATCCATCGAGACCGTTTCGAAAATATATGACAAAATTTGATCGATATCGATATATCATCGGCACACACTCGTCGTATGTACACAAGGGCATACTGCAATCCTGCCACGGTAGAAACAACTGATCGAGATCGAGACCGATGAGTTGACGTGTATTACACTTCTAGATAAATCGATATATACGCACATGTGTATGTATACCCTCTAGTGTAGAGAGAAGTTTTCGCACTGAGATCGACGACGACACCCAAGTACGGGAGGTAAATGGTACTTGCGAGAGACTCCGCCGCGGACCCACTGACTGAGCGCAGTGGGCATACACAGAGTCGGATGAGTGAATGAAGAATAGAAGCGATGCACGGGAGAGAGTAACGAGCGAGAGGCGGCGGAGGAGACTTTCATACCCGTTTATCGGGATTCCCTGTTGCGTACCTTTACGAACGCTGGACACACACACACACACACACACACACTTGTCTCCGGGGATTCCTGCTGGCTACTGCGGGTTGAATCAACTACGACTGATCCTGCCTCACAGTCAGTCACGTGTTGCATTCATAAATAAGTTGGACGCACGTTCACCATCTACTTCGCAACCTCCCATCCAATGATGGCTGGAAATTGGTGAAAATAATAACATAACATCAACTGTATCCGATTAACGAATCTGACGCATCGCTCAACGATTGACGGTCGTTCAAAATTCCAAGTACCCTAAATTAAGCTTTTAAGTCATCGATGATTTTATAAATAAAAATCGTGCAAACTGTCTTGGACACTGACGCGAATAATGGCTGGCGTTTAGTTCGTTTTGCGCTAATGCTAAAAATGGACGAGTACAAGACCGAGGAATATTCTTTTTATGGCTAAGGATGACGTAACAGCGGAGAGGAAAATCGAAAATGACGAGAGAAGCTGGTATGCGTATACCAATGATTGGTAGTCGTCACCTTGAAGTATTGCGTAATTGTATGCGTGGAGGAGATTAGACGACACGATGAAGAACAAATTTTTAAACGTGATTCATTGGTTAAGAACAATATCGATCGTGATTTATTTCTACGATGCTGGCGTTTAACAGCCGCGGTAGATGCGATCTTTGCGTTAGTCGAAACAGGTATAAGAATACGTACTGTTTAAACAGATTGCTGTATTCAACTGTGTCTGTTCAAAGAGAATTCCGAACAATAGAATTTATTTCACTGGACGATGCCATCGATCAGTCGACTCGATGTAAGACAAACATTCGTGATAACATTGGTAATCCCCGACGGAGACAATTTCGATGATGAGCCAGTACCGATTGTTAAATCTGATCGGTAAATTGATTAGGAAAATCCGGGTTCGAGCAAGAATGCAATTTCCTTCTTAACTTCTTTAACGGCCGCGATTCAGCTGATGTTTTCCTGGCCAAGATCGGATTTCGCGTCTCATCCTTGCTCGTCGTCGTCGTCAGTCTCCCGCCCGCTTATGGTATTCCGCGTGATTGTACACACATGACATTTTCGCACGCATAAGATTCGCGCGACCACGAGTAACGATCGGTAATGTTCGCTCGCAGGCTGGGACAAGCGTGATGCTGCTGCTGACTGCTGCTGACGACGCGACACACACAGGTACTGAGAAAACGCGATACACGTGTGTGCATAACACGTACGTGTGGATGTACAACTAAGGAACAAAGGAGAAAGATTGATCATTAGAAGAATTATCAAATGCCAAATCGCTCTTCTTCTCTCTGTTATCTCCCGCAATGAAGATTGACCCGTTACGATTAAAATCAAAATCAATTTCCACGTTAACTTGGTTAAACGCGTAACGAGCAGATTAGCAATGCATCGCGCTTAATACTCGGATGATGATCGGCGATAATAATGATCCAGGAGAAATCCATTTATTTGAATTGTTCGTAGCCCACGCGCGACGTCTGATTCTTAACGTCGTCGTCGCCGGCTTTAACTCGGCGGATGTCCAGGAATTTTCCTCGTTGAGGTCATCGAACAAGGAAGTGAACGGAACGGACTTGGTGAGTTAGAAATTACGTTTAGAAACAGGGCCAGAGAAAGCGGAAGGCACCAGTGTCGCCAATCCCTCGAATCGTATCGATTTCTTTTAAAACTTTGCAGGACAATAGATATCGGCCTATTCTTTTCGTTCTCCGATTATCGTAACATGGTTTATTTGAGCATGTTAAAACAACATCTATAATCTATAATGTAGGAATCTTTTCAAGTACCTACACGCGCGCGCCCGCTGAGGAACAGGACGGACAAAGTTGTAGTAGGTACGTTTACGTTTGGATAATATCAGATTGAATTTCAAATATGATACGTGACAACGATTTGTTCGGGAGGTAGAACAGTAAGGAATGAAATGGAAACGTGGTAAACTGGAACATCTTAGTTGCCGTGAGTAAGCCGGTATCGCTCAAAACTGGGGAACAATCGGATAGTCGTTAACGGATGCCAAGGATATAGGAGACCTTCCACGTTTCTCTTCCTATTTCTACCTGTACTCGGGGTATATGTGTGTGTGTGTGTGTGTGTGCACGTGTGGAAAGGCGATCAGGTGAATCGTACAGACGAGGTACTGGTTTCACCTTTAATCAGAACGAATGATCGCCACACTTAGTTTTATCTCTCTCTCTCGCCTTTTATGGATTCGTAACTACCGTTTAAAAAAACGTTTTTTCATAATTTCATCTTATGATCCCGAAGAACAGGAAATGTCTCGTGGTACGAGAATCGGTGGGAGCTGCTGAACGCGGAATTTTAACGCATTTAAGGAGGAACAAAGAATGTCTTCTCTTCTTGCTACAGATGAAGCTCCGAGCTCGTGGACACGCGGCTGCTCGTGCGGTAACCCCGGTCGTTGGGTAATTGAAGAAACGAGTGAGAAAGAGATTTCTCAAATCTCACGACACCGTACATATACGCGACACGTGTATGTACGTGCCGAGCACGAACTCTTCTCAACGGCACTCTCTTTTAAAAAGGCTGTTAAAAATGGACCACACGCCAACGTTACTTCCGGTTCCTTCCGCAAACAGCGAAATCCCGGCCGTGACCACTCTCTCGTTTCCTCCGTTATCGTCTATCGCTCCACGTTCGCACGCAACTTTACCCGATACGATGTCTTTACGGTTTCTAAATATGTACGCCAATTCAACGTCGATTGTTAAACAAGATGAAGTTCCTTCTTCGGTGTGTTCGATGCGACGGGTGTAATTCCGTAGTGTAGAATCTGCGCTTGTTACATTTTCGAATTCGTTGCGAACACCTGTTGTTACCCGATAATAATCGCGGTTGAATTCTGGTGGCGCGGTTCGCCAGGTGATCGCCATTTGCTGGGCGCGCCGCCGCCACCGCCGCCGCCGCGTGGCAAGTCTGGATATACGTACGAGAACGTACGAAAATTGCCGATCCAACGGACGGGACTGACGCGTCATCGAAGCGCCAGTTGCAAGTCGGACTTGGTCCTGGTAGTGTTGTTGGTCGTCGTTGCTTGTAGTCGGTGAGTGAGAACAACGATTCGACTTGTTTCCGACACGCGCGTCTTCTTCTCCTTTTCAACGCGTCCACTTTCTTCGCATAAGCTTCCACGGTAAGGACAGCCGCTTCTTTTTACCTCTCCGTTCATCTTTCGAAACCTGTCACGTCGTCGCGTAGCAAACAAATAGACCGGTACCTACTGCCGCCACTGCTGCTGCTGCTGCTGCTGCTGCTGCTACCTTTTACATTTGACAATTGACAAGATCATTCGTGATCGTCATTACTGTGGCCCAATTTTAAAGTTGGTAATTATTATTCTTTGTGCGAGTACTCGGACCGGTGATTACGTTTAGCTGTTATGCAATTTAGTGGACGTAAGACGAACGAGTGTGTAATAATGTACCGACGTTTACTTCTTTTCCGAATCGAATTTAGCATAGCTACTCGATTTAATTGCTGCTGCTGCTACCGCCGCCGCCGCCGCCGCTGCTGCTGATCTGTAAATCGACCGGTCGATCTCGTCAATCGTGTGCGGCGTCGGTTCTGTATACAGCTGTTAGGTAGATACCTGTTTACGTTTACGCGAAGACAATTATAATATATTGAACTGGAACGAGAACGAGAACGAGAACGAGAAATGGAAATGCGAAATCGATCTTTTTAACATTTAATGAGAACGAGATTCTATACGCGGGTGGTGGGAACGTTTTATCTGTGCTGTACAAATAATTAATCGCTCGTAACGGTAATGGCAAGCATAAAGTGCTGATAGAAGCATGACGAATTTCGGTTCTCTCGGACATTCTGACACTATTAGAGACAAGTTTTTCCCTCACTTATTTGCCGCCCCGCACATTCATTTGTGACCGCGCAAGCAAGACCGCGCGTCAGAGCAATTGTTCGTCGGTTGAAACGACCTGGTGCGAAATCAGGAACAATTCAACCGACCGAAATCGTTATCATTACGGTAAAGAATTTTCGTTCGAACCATGTGCGAAATATCGATTAGCTTCGACAGTGGTGCATTTCGTTTGGCAGCAATGAAACGTGCATCATTGACAAAGATAAGTACTTACAGGGCTATCGTTTGCTATTGCTTCGCATTGGCAATTGTTCGTCGGTCGTTTAACGCGACGCGTCCGTGGTACGGCGCGTGTACACGCAATGATTGCGAATAAGAATCGTAGAGTAAGCTCGGTGTTCTCATAAATTATGACTGTTGTCATCAGTTTGGAAATGAGCGACGAAAATAGGCGAGGGAAATTTTTTGGTCAATTGTCAACGTCACACAGGTAGCGGGGCATGCGTATTTTACATCGTTACGTCGTCGTCGGGATGAGATATTTTTCATTTAATTGTAGGAGGATTAGAAGAATTGAACGGCGACGGAGGTGCGCGAATGCGAGACGCCTCGGTGAATTAGCGTGTGAATCGTGAGTGTATCTGGGATGGGATGAGAAAGAAAGAAGAGAATCTAGATTTCCCGGTGCGCGATGAAAGCTCGTTCGGGTTCGCCATCGGGTCCCCCGATCCAACATGGTTCGAGAACAAGCCGGTCTCGATCAGCTGACGAATTTATTACGGAATTAATTACGGAAGAAACGTACGGCGTACACACGTCGGCGGAATCACGTCGCCTCGCGTCGCGGGCGTGGAAACTACGATTCGTACGGTCGCGTGACGGTCGTGAGTCATCGACGACGCGCGATTCTCGATCTCACGAAACCGACTGCCCCCGCGCCCCTCTGCCTACTGTATATGGGAACGCGAACGATTCTTTCTTCCCTGTCGGGTAACGTAACACGGTCGCGGTTACCAGTCCAGCACCACCGTTAATTATCATATCTTGGCAACGCGAAAAGGCAACGTGTCGCAAGGACGTATTTACATACGTGCATTAATTATTATTAGTAATCGTTGCTTATCGTTTTTACCGGAGGCCGATATTCACGCGTAAAGTCGATCGATTACACGTCGAGTTACTATGATCCTACGCGATTTTTATTTTCAAACGGTGTTTTATAATGAAATTGAATGAGGGGAGCGACTTAACAGCGTGGCACGAGGCCCCACGCAGTCGATCGTTGAACACGGTCGTCGACGAAGGTTGTTCCAATTAATATTAAACGACCAGCGAAACGATACTGCCGTACGTGAGTGCACCGACGAATCGAACTATGAGCAGCACTCTACTGCCGGCTCTGTTTTTTTTCTCTTTCGTCGTACGAATTGCGAGATCGGGCTAAGGGCAATTATTAAACGGAAGCTACGCAACGCGTGAACGTAACGCGTAACGAGTATGTTCTACGCGAAGAGGTAAAGTAGCTGCTGAGCTGGCTGCCCCGAGTTCGTTGACCGTGACAACGGATAGACTCTCCGGCTCTTACTTTCTCGCGGTGCGACGAAACGTTCTTAGCGTCACGGAAAAAGGTGTCTCTAGACACGTGGCCGCGTCGGCGATACGCGAAGAAAAATGATAATGATTCAAGTGCACTTACCGTGGAGATTCGCGTTCTAGCGCCGTGTTAAAGTCGCGAGACGAAGACGTTTCTTCACGTATCTCGTGGAAATTCGATAGATCGTTCTCGGAGAGGAAGAAGAAGACGAACCGCGGGACGATAACGTTTGACATGATAATTTGTCGGTTTTAAGGGAAGCAAGTTGAGGATTGAGAAGCTCAATGAAGAACGCAATGAATCAATTTAAAATTTTTCTCGGTCCTATGTCGAGAGATCCTTCTCCTTGTAGCCGTTATCATTATTTCGTCTATAGTCTATGGCATGCGAACTTGTTTATGTCTGTAAGATTCCTTCTCAAAAGCAGGTTCTCATAGGATTGGACTTGCTCTGTAAGTTTAGGATACCTTAGGATACTTCCTGAGTATACAACAAGGAAAATTTATAAAAAGATTATCATTGATTTTTCTACATGTTTCTATATAATTAGTGTTCCGATCGGTACTCGGAGAAAGAATTGGAGAAAACGAAGAAAATTGTTGGCACCCGATCCGAACGAACTTTTGAACCACGTGTCAACTGACGCGTGTCTCCCTGTTCCCCTGACCGCTGTTGGTCGCCGCTGCCGCGTCGGTTTCACCTGCTGTCATTTCCTGTTTCCCGTTTACTGATTCATTCATTTTACTTGGAACAATCGTGACATCCAGGCGTATTCGTCGTACGTCGTCGGTAATCATTTCGATTGATTGCAGAAATACGATTCGAAACGTTTCGTTTTGCACGCAATGAAAACGATCGGCGACGATATGATCAGTTTTTTCTTTTTTTGGCGAATAATGGTCGGGTTTACAGCCGGTGGTTTATTATTGAAATTATCTGTCCATTTATAGATATAGATAAGCGTAACGTAGAAGGCCGTAGATAGGACGAACGCGACGCGAGCGCAGGCTCGTGTTTCAAGGATCGGGCAAGGATCTACCGGTTCGTTTTACCGTTACCGTATACACTCCTAACGGGATGCTGAGAATGCAGCGGCGAACGAACTAGCCATTCCTCTCTAGCGCGTGCTTTCTAGATCACCCACCCATGCGAATGATCATCATCGGTGAACGTTGCCGAAACCAATTTTCACAATGAAAATGTTATCCGACAGGTAGTATTCGCGAGTTCATAATATACCTACGACGACCTAGTATACCGTACCGTCGAAATTCAGGTTTCCAACGATGATGTTTCAAACTTGCACGGAATGAACGATGACGAGCGCAGTTTTATCTATCTTCCAACAGAAGAGAAAATGTAGCTGGCAGCGGGTTCTTTCGATAGAACGCGTAGTAACGGGTTTCCCGTGTCATTTGCTGGCTGTTTCGCGCGGGGCCAAGCACGCAACGTGTCGCTCGAGAGCGCACCATTTTGATTCGCGACTCGCAACGATGGTGGTGCGGCGTTTTCAAAATTCTACCACGTTGCGTATGCGTGGCTTGGCGTTCGACGACCGACGATTATCGGACAAACCTGAATCGTAATGGCGACACACGTGTCTCTTATCTGCGTCCCGATGAAGACCGATAAATAGTTGTGCACGTTAACGGTTTCGCGTATCGTCACCGATCCGAACCCGAATCCATTCGACTAATTAATTGTTAAAAAAAACTGTATCGCGCGCTAGATTAAATTGTTTCACGCTCAGTTTCAATATTTCGATTCGTGCCATTAGAATTGTATTAGAATTTGTTGATGTACGATCGTGCGCGGTCGTGATTGTTGAAACTGAATCGAATCGCTCCCTCGTCTTTGTTGTCGTCGTCGTCGTCGTCGTCGTCGTCGTCGTCTTGTTTCCTCGACGATGATCGTTTTAAATCCTTATCGAACGACTCTGACGGTGAACACTTGTGTTGCTTCTTCAGTCAATAACGCGGTCGCTGCGGTGTGACCGATCATCAGTAGCAGCCGGCAGGCGACAACGGTAAAATTTACTAAGTCGTACACGATTCTTCGTTCGTACCTGGAAATTGTTTCGCTCCGAACGAAACGAGGAAATTGCAGTAACAAACGCTATAAAACGTTATCGCCCGAGTATTTATAAATTGTTGCCAATCGCTCGTGAACTTTCCTGGCGTCGTCACGGCGGCGGCGTCGCGGAGCGCGCGTTCCACACCGGCTCTTCTCGCATTTGTCGCAATTCCGTCGGGATCGGAAACGAACGAAACCGACCCCTTTCACTGGTGCAAACGTTCTTTCGTTCCTGGAGAAAGTCGTGTATCGCGTATCTGCGAAAGATAAAGGGATTCCCGTTCTCCCAGAGCGAACTCGCACGAGGAATCTTGTCGTCGTCCTCGGTGGAAACATTTTCTTCTCATCATCATCATCATCATCATCGTCGTCGTCGTCGTCGTCTCGAGTATGAGAACGTATTCACGATCGACGAGATCGAGCTCGTCGTTGAAATTAAAAGGGGAAGACCGGCAGGCAGTGCAGCGAGAATCTAGTAGACGACGACGTTACCTGTTACGTGATTGTTGGTGTGTTGTTCGCAGGCAGCTATGGAGAACCAGCAGGTCTGGGTGCGAGACCCTCAGGAGGGTTTTATAATCGGCAAGTTCACGGACATGGTCGATGGGGACGCGTTGATCGTACCATTGGACCCGAAACATCCACAGCGCTCTTGTCCATTGGACCAAGTCTATCCTGCTGGAGAATACACCAAGGACGTCGAAGACAACTGTAATTTCACTTACCACTGTATTCGCTTCTACTTTTCTCTATACGCCGTACATACATACTATACTATGTCGATCGATCTCGCAATTGGAAACGAGGAGAAAGTACAAAACTATTAAAAATCATCTGTCTGATAAACAGCGAATGCTCCTCCTTTCGCTCGGAGGAACGAAAACGAAAAATCTGGTATGCGTAGAGTCTGGAAGTAGAACGTTCCACGTTTCCACGAATAGATAAACAAAATTGAGACGATAGTCTCGTGAAACCGAAACTGACGATCACCAAGAGACAGAGACAGCGATTTATGTTAGAATCAAGGAAGCGGAACACACATACTGTTTTATGTTTAACTTTTAAACCGACTTTCTACCGGCTTTTGAAAAACCGGCTTTCACCTTTCCAATTTTGCTCCGTTTTTCATGTTCCCAGGCGCTCTGATGTACCTGAACGAGGCCACGCTACTCAACAACATACGCACTCGTTATTTCAAGGATAGAATATACGTGAGAACGAGATCCGGTGTTACCTACTTGAATCTACTACACTAATCATTGTAAGACGAACGATTCTTTTCTTATCCCTACGCGTGTATTAATATTTTGTAGACTTACGTGGCCAACATCTTGATCGCCGTAAATCCTTACTGCGAGATCAAAGATCTTTACTCGGCTGAAACGATCAAGGCTTACAAAGGAAAATCGTTGGGAGAGACACCTCCCCACGTTTTCGCCATTGGTAAATTTTTAATCGTCGGTCGTCGTCGTCGTCGTCGTCGTCGTTGTTGTTGTTAGCGATGTTTATCACGACTGACTCCTTTTCTCTCTTCAGCCGACAAAGCGTTCAGAGACATGAAAGTATTGAAGCAGTCGCAGAGTATCATCGTTTCCGGTGAATCTGGAGCGGGCAAGACCGAATCGACCAAGTATCTGCTCAGATATCTGTGCGATTTGTGGGGATCGGCGGCTGGGCCGATCGAGCAGAAAATTTTAGATGGTACACCAAGCCTAGAAAACGAACAGACGCACGCGCGCAGCTATCTACTATGTATGTATATGTTAATATGTGTATGTTCTACCAGCAAATCCAGTGTTGGAAGCTTTTGGAAACGCAAAGACCAAGAGGAACAACAACAGTTCTCGGTTCGGTAAATTCATGGAGGTGCATTTTGATTCGAAATGCCAAGTGGTCGGTGGATACATCTCCCATTATCTGTTGGAGAAATCGAGGGTTTGCCTTCAAAGTCCCGACGAACGAAACTATCACGTGTTCTACATGATGTGCGCCGGTGCACCGGCGGAGCTCCGCGCTAAACTTGGCATCGGGAAACCGGACGATTTTCATTATCTGAGAAACGGTTGCTCGCAATACTTTTGCAACGAGGAGTCGGAAAAGAGATTGAACGACGCACAGAAGAGTCGCGATCAAATTATGAAAGGCAGTTTGTACGATCCGATTCTGGACGACGTCGAAGGATTCAATGCCATCGACCAGGTAAACCACTACTACCGTGTATAGCTACGACGTCGACTTCGTGTCGCGTAGCGGGTCGCGTTCGGTCGTGAAACACGCTTTTTGCGCGTCCTCGAGTTCGAAACTATCGGTCTGACACGATTATGATTCGTCTATGTTTTTCCTTTTTTGCCGATCGGACGTTTCTCGACGTTTCGAAGGAAAGGGCAACGGTAATACAAGTAGAGTTATAATAGTCGAGCACTCTCTCCTTCGTCGTACGCCGTTCACCTTTCACCACTCATATTTGACCTCATATTATGCTGCTTAGCGAGAGCAATTTTTGTAGCGCGATTCACCTCGTAGTGAATGATGGTGATAGTCGGTAATAGTAGTGGCAGTAGTAGTAGTAGTAGTAGTAGTAGTAGTAGTAGTAGTAGTAGTAGTAGTAGTAGTAGTAGTAGTAGTAGTAGTAGCAGTTGGGAAGTGACGAAGAATTATTTTGCAAAGGCGTTGACGAGACTCGGTTTGACCGAGGCGGAAAGAATGGAGATTTACACGATGGTAGCCGCTGTACTGCATCTGGGGAACATTACGTTCGAGGATAATCCGGAAGATACGAAGGGTGGGTCTAGGATATGCGCCAGTTCGGAGAAACCGATGTTGACCAGCGCGAAATTGTTGGGCGTCGATCCCGAGGAACTGAGACAAGCGCTGGTCTCAAAAGTGATGATGACCAGCCGCGGCGGTATCAAGGGGACGGTGATCATGGTGCCGCTGAAAGTTTACGAGGCCAACAACGCGAGAGACGCTTTGGCCAAAGCGATCTACAGTAAACTGTTCGATCACATAGTGGCTCGGATCAACAAGAGCATTCCGTTCAAAGCTTCCAGTTATTACATCGGCGTGTTGGACATCGCGGGATTCGAATACTTCAAAGTGAACAGTTTCGAGCAGTTCTGTATCAATTACTGCAATGAGAAGTTGCAGCAATTCTTCAACGAGAGGATTTTGAAGTACGAGCAGGATCTTTACGCGAGGGAGTCTCTGAACGTGCCCAAGATATCGTACGTCGACAATCAGGACTGCATCGATCTGATCGAGTCGAGGAACATGGGAATCTTCAGTCTGTTGGACGAGGAATCGAAACTACCGACTCACAGCTTCGCGCACTTCACCAGCGAGGTTCATCGAGTGTGGAACAGCCATTTCCGGATAACGTTGCCGCGCACTTCCCGTTTGAAAGCTCACAGGGAGTTGCGCGACGACGAGGGATTCGTGATTCGTCATTACGCCGGCGGCGTTTGCTATCAAACGAATCAGTTCATAGAGAAGAACAACGACGCTCTGCACGCGTCCCTCGAAGCGTTGATCCGAGAGAGTAACAACAGATTCCTTCGGACGCAGTTCGCCAACAATTTCGGCAGCCAACAGCAGAAGGGGAAGCTTACGTTTATCAGCGTCGGCAGTAAATTTAAGACGCAGCTCGGAGAATTGATGGACAAATTGAAGAGCAACGGAACGAATTTTATTCGTTGCATCAAACCGAACAACGACATGGTGGCTCGTCAGTTCGACGGGAACAGCATTCTGGGCCAGCTTCGCTGTTCCGGGATGACGTCCGTGCTAGAATTGATGGAGCACGGCTACCCGAGCAGGGTCCCGTTCCAAGAATTGTACAACATGTACAAATCCTATCTGCCGCCGGAGTTGGCCAAATTAGAGCCGAGATTCTTCTGCGAGGCGTTGTTGCACAGTTTAAAATTGAACAAGAAGGATTTCAAATTCGGCATCACCAGAGTGTTCTTCAAGCCGGGCAAGTTCGCCGAGTTCGACAAGATCATGAGGTCGGACCCGGAGAATCTACGAAAGCTGGTGGCGAACGTGAAGAAGTGGTTGCTCAGGTCCCGATGGAACAAGATGCAGTTCTGCGCGTTGTCCGTGATCAAATTGAAGAACAAGATCATATACCGTAGGCATCATCTGATCGTGTTGCAGAAGACGGCCAGGATGTACATAGCCAAGAAACAGCATCGCCCTCGCATAAAAGGTATCGCGAAGATAACCAATTTGGAGAAGCAGTTGAACGGTATGGAGGAGACGTCGAACCAATTGAAGGACCGCGAGAGACCGATCGACGACATAAACAGACTGCGGCACGACTTACACGCGGCTAGGAATAGGATCAAAGGGAACGAGCGAATAACGCCGACGGCGATCGATTCGATCTACGCGAATCTGGTGAACCGGGTGAACGACCAGATGGCCTCGCTTCGTCGCATGGTCGAGCAGCAGAAGATCGCGGAGGAACAAGCCAAGTTGGCCAAGATTCAACAAGAATTAGAATTGGAGAAGGAGAGGAAAGAAGCCGAAGAACGACGGAAGAGAGACGAGGAAGATAATAGAAGGAAGAAGCACGATATCGAGGCGAGGAGGAAGATGGAAGAGGAGCAGAAGAAGAGGCAAGAGGAAGAAGATAAGAGGACTGCCGCGGCTCTCCAAGTACGTCGATTTTATCGTATCGTATCGTATCGTATCGTATCGTATCGTATCGTATCGTTAAAACTTGAATAAAAGTTCGACGGCTCTCTTCGATGATGATAATTATTTATTGGTGTACGTGTAATGCTCAACGAATCGTGCAGGCGCAGTTGGAAAAAGAAGCGATGGAAGAAAACAGGTACCGCGAGTTGTTGGAGCAAGAGAGGAGAGACCACGAATTGGCGGTGAGGCTGGCTCAAGAATCGAACGGACAAGTCGAAGATTCGCCGCCATTTATTCGCAGGTATTCACGCAGGTTTCGTTTCGCTTTCTTGTATCCTGTGACATTCACACACACACACACACACATATATATCGTTTATGATATTGTTCACACTGATCGATCGACGGGAGAGCTATATACGTTGAATATGTACATGTAGCGGTTCCGCTGTGCGAGTATCATCGAACAACAACAACAACAACAACAACAACAACAACAACAACAGGCTGGCAAGGTATCGTGAGATTTGTCGAGGTTTGATCTGAGCACGTAATGTTTAACTATTCACCTGATTTCACTTCTCGTTCCGTGACTAATTTTAAATAACGTGCGCGTTTCTCGCACTCGCAAAATCTGCATCTATACAACCTCGAGCCATAGTTTACGGGCCACACGGTGGTTCCTGTATTTTTGCATGCTTTTCGACGCATCGTAAACGCTGTCCGCCGCCAGCATTAACTACTACTACACTTTACCGATGACGACGACGACGACGACGACGACGACGACGACCATTCAAATCGAACGTTCAATAATTATCTGTCTCTTGTTTGAATAACTTAATTGAAAAAGATCGTCAGTCACTTGGTTTAACTGGTCCTCTTGTCCGAAACGAAACAGATCGGAGCAAGTGCGCAATAACCAGGCAACCATGGCGTCCAAGAAGTATGACTTGTCCAAGTGGAAGTATTCGGAGTTACGAGATGCTATAAACACGTCCTGTGACATCGAATTGTTAGAGGTAAACAAGAGAGTTCTTTCGTCGTCGAATACAGACGATGCGAGGCCGACGTTCGCCAGACCATACGACCATCATTCGATTCGTGAAACATTTGTTTAAAGGCTTGTCGTCACGAGTTTCACCGAAGATTAAAAGTGTATCATGCGTGGAAAGCGAGAAATCGAAGACGGACCACCATGGATGAGAACGAAAGAGCACCGAGGTCTATCATGGAAGCTGGTAATAATCGTGTGGCCTTCCGGTCGCCGCACGTTTTAGCGTCACTGACGACGACGTACACACGTATATTTGAGAGATTCGTCGCGATTAATGGATAATGAAATTTATCTCAGCCGCAAGGACACCGAGAACTACGATGAAACAGCCCATAACGGAGTCCACGCAGAGATACTTTAGGATCCCTTTCGTGCGGTCAACGGCGAATGGCCAACAGGAGAATCACGCGTCCAGTAAGCGAGGATGGTGGTATGCCCACTTCGATGGTCAGTACGTTGCCCGACAAATGGAACTCCACCCTGACAAACCACCGATTCTACTGGTAGCAGGTAACACAACTTTGATCATTGTTCGAGAACGTTTCGTCCGAGAGCACCTAAAAAATTACATCGTTGCGCGAGCTTGACGAACCGTCGTTGGTCATCATCGTTCAACTTCGATTCGCGTAATAAATCGCAGTTTAACGATGATGACCAATGATGATCTAACGATGTAATAATTACGATTGACGGGTAAATGGGAACGCTGCCAGAATGTTTTGTCACCGCGATTGAAAATCGAGTGGGTGTTAAACTCGACCGTGATCCGCGTTGAACGAGCGTGCTTGTTGGAAGCGGAAGAGAACGCACGGCTGCGCGTGTGCGTGTTCATGCGACGGTATAAGTAGCAATCGTCGCGGTTTCGCCTATAAAGACAATACACGTCGTGGAGGTAAGCCGCACCAAAGTGTCTCTTGCTTAGAGAGAGAAAAGAGATCGGTTGTGCCGTCTTGTCTAGTGACGCATGCAGAATAGAGTCGAACGTCGCCTGCACCCGCAGGTCATAAAATGTTTGTATCTCGTTCAACAATACAAACTTGTGCTTTATAATTCCAAACAATTACTTTTGATTATATTTTATCGCAACACAAAAATATTTGTAGAATACGTAGAACGTTAAACTACGCACAAACGATTTACCCTTGAAAATAATCAGTTTATCATGATACATTCTTATTCGATGCTCTATATCATTTAATTTGTCGATTTCGTGTTTTAAACGCTTATCTATATACATTAATCTTGAACGATAAGATAAATAATTCGTTACCGGTGATCATATTGTCCCGACGAGTCATCTGAGATAGACGATGGCTTAAAGTATCCGTTACAAGTTTATAATTGATATTTTTCGTTAATAACAAATCCTAGCAATGCCGCAATATTTCTTCGGTACAGTGACATGTTAAATTCGACGTCGCCACCAGCAAAATTCAACTTACTCCCCCGTTCTTTAAGAATATAAATTTCGATTTGCTGGTCCGTTCAACATGCAATATGCGCAAGTCCTCGTCATTTTGAAATCTTTTAATAATCGAACTGCCTAGATTTCATCGTAACTACACTATGTAATATTGAATTTTACAATTGTAAAATTACAAGTACAAATATTATGATATAACTGTGAAGCTGTTGCTACTGCGCAGTGACATTAGAGAATGACAGACCGACGGTACGACCGATTTTCTGTCTGTTTTTCGATCGCGGGCCGTTTCCATTTGCACGGGTGCCTATAGCTCACCTACTCCGTGTGTATTGTTCTCTACATATAGTAAGTATATGGTTTCGCCTCCTCGAGTTTGTCAAGGGAAAATTGATTTCTGTCGAAAAGGTGTCGACGACATGCAAATGTGCGAGCTCAGCCTAGACGAGACTGGACTGACCAGGAAACGCGGGGCCGAGGTGTTGGAGCACGAATTCAATCGCGAGTGGGAGAAACACGGAGGTAAACTGTACGTTCCACCGTGCGATCGTAAGAAATAACAACTGGCTAGTAGGTACACAGCGCGTCGACAGTCACAGGCGATAGTAGTTTGTTGAGATGTTACAAATTTTTTTATTATTCGAGAGTGAGCTCGCAGCACAGTGCCTTACTAGTTAGAATTCGTGCCTTACCCACGACAAAGGCAGCTCTTCCGTAGACCACTGACACGAACCTTTTCGAATTAGCCGTTGTTAATCGATCTCTTTTCCTAAGCTGTTCCAAGCATAATTGCGTATTTTTATGAATCGGTCGATGCGACGACCACGCGATACTTGTGGCAGAAATTCGTTCGTTCAGTATTCGAGATCCCGATCGAGAAAATCGTATGGAAAATTGTTTTTTTAATCCTAAGGAATAGATTCGTAGAGACAGAGAGAGAAAGAGAGAGAGAGAGAGAGAGAGAGCGCGATCTCTTATTCTCAGTTCGGGTCCTTTTTTCTTAGGAAGGAAATTCGTTCGGGTTACGGTGTTAAAAGACGGTTGACAGAAAAGTAACATGAATTTTTTTCATGGCATTTCCAATGTTTCACGTTCGCCACGGTTCCTTTGTTCGAAGCAACACCGCCTCCTCCGGTTCTATATACTATAAATAATTCTACTGATTTACCATGTGTATAATCTAAGGTATTCTATGTTATTGCACTCTCCCATACCCATTGTATCCATCGAGTACGTTTCGAAATAAATCACATTTCTCGCATACGTCGACCGATAATACACTGTCCGATCGGTCCGGTCAACGACTGGGTGGTGGTACCCAGCCACCGAAAGCCGTTTCGAATTCTTTCGCAACCGCTAGACAGAGATGATCTTGGTTTCGCGCAGATATTACCTGGAACAACGAAACAGTTAAAAAATAATAGAACGTGAACAGTACGAGAGTTTGCTTACCTGCAGTCCGATCGGTAATCCATCGTCGTTCAGGCCCATTGGTACGTGCGTGGCTGGCATGTGCAACAAGTTAGCCAGTGAACAATAGTGGTTGCTATCCAATATGAAGAGGATGAGTTCGGTGTAGATCGTTGGACGAGGAAAAGTGGGACAGATCAACACCCCATTGTCTTTGAGCAAATCCTGTAAAAGATAGGCATAGGTAGTACTTACATATAGAGACGCACGCTTACGGTAAAAGCCTCGTTTAACACCGCTGTGGACGACAGCGGGATCTACGATCCGTCTGCTGTCGCTGCCACCGTGGGAGATAAAAATTAGGAAAGATCGATCGTACGTTAAGCGTCTGACGCAATTGATTTTTCACTTGGAAATAGTGTTTGGCCGTTTCACTCGAGATGAAAGCCTTGGTATCCAGGAGCAGTTGCACATAACAGACCGACAAGCTATATTGCGACAAGCCGAACGTCGATTTGATCAGTTCGAGGGACGCGCTTTTGCTCTGAAACAAACACGACGACACGATTACTCTCGGACACTATCGCAGAGAATTGAATAGAAATGTCTGTTGTCATCGTTACCCCCGGGTGATCGGGATCCAACAGATCGGGCATTTCCACGTTCGGGTAGACGCACATCATGATCGACCATAAGTCTTTCAGCGAACTTTGCGCCAACTGGAACGCAATTTGAATTTCATTTAACTGAAATCGATAATACGTAGGTAGGTACGCGTAGAGGGATCCATTTTTTCACCTGTTCCACTCTGACTCCTTTCTCGGAGAGATGCCTCGTCGCTCTGTGCACTGCTCCTTTCATATCCTGTGTAGACGACTTTAGGCTGCTACCATTGTTTATGGTGTCTACGTAGAAAACTCTTAGATCCTTCAGGTTCACCGGGTCGTCGATCATTGGTAATAACCGTGTCTCTGATCTCGAATCGAACAGTCTCATGGCCAAGTAAAGATCGTCGACGTACCTCGCCATTGGTCCGAGGACCAACATCGATCGGAACAGATCTTGATCCGACCAGGGCATGTGGCCCTCGTTGGGAACGATGTCTGGAAAGAGAAATGAAAGAAAGGAGATGAGGCGAGGAAAGGAAAGGTTTTATTGAACGCGGAGAGACTCCGCGTACGCACCTGGACTAGGTTTGTGACCGAAAATGCCAGTGAACAGGGCTGGCAGTCTTATGGAGCCAGCAAAGTCGGAGCCAAGGCCGAGCATCGACGCTCCTGCACTGATCAACGCGGCCTGTGATCGTCGTCAAGAAAAGGGAAAAAAGGTAGGAAAAGAAAAAGAGGAAAAGTCAAGAGAAACGCGAGTGATCGTGTGGTATAGAAAATTAGACTGTACGACTCTACTTCTTATATTAATTGGTTCGAAAGATCGGTCCAACTCGACTGTACGTAAAGCGTTCGACTCTGAAAGTTCATACTACCTCACCCCCTGACGATCCCCCTGGCGATCTTCTCATGTCGTACGGGTTCAACGTGCATCCGTGTAGAATGTTGTTGCACTGAATGGACGAGCATAGTTCCGGCGTGTTGCTTACCAGTAACGGAATTGCTCCGGCCTCTTTTAATAATTTCACTGCTGCCCCGTCCTGTCGAGCTTTCATCCCCTTCCTCCTTAACGTGTTACCCGTGAAACTCAACCCTTAAATTCGATTTAACCAGAGAATTAATACGCCCTCCCTGAATGAATCCCGATCTGATTTTTGTCATTATCGCGGTAGCTGTCGTTGTTGTTGTTGTTGTTGTTGTTGTTGTTGTTGTTGTTAGTATTTTTTTGTTTTCAGAAATACTCGCGTTACCTTTGAGCGAGCAGCTTTCTTTAATGGTGATCGGCACACCGTAAAGCGGTGCCACTGTTTCTAGTTTCTTCGAGTCCACTTGGCCGCTCCTTAGCCTGGCGTCGCACAATCTCGCGTCGTTCAGGGCTTCCTCGAACCGATCTTCCACCACTGCGTTCAGCAACGGGTTCACTTCCTTGATGCGTTGGACGTATGCTTCCACTAATGCCTGGCTGGAAAGCTTACCCCCACACACACACACAGACACACACATATTCGCACGGTCAGTAACGTCGTTCTATTCGAAATTTTATCTATTTTATCTTCATTTTTCTCTCATACTCACTTGACCGTTTCTAATCTTCATAGCCGACGCAGTCGCGCTCAATTTCAATAAGGGATTCTCGATCGGCGGTAAACGCGGTGGTTTTCTAAGGTAAACCAGCGCAAATATCGGTCCAAGTATATAAAAAATGATGCGATTTATCGTTATTATTATTTTGGCCAATAGAAATCCCATTTTGCCTGAAAAAGTAAACGATTCAGATTGCATTCAGTCGGTTGAAATCGAGGCATTCGTCTTTCACTGAAATTTAATGGTGAAGTCGTAAGAACTTCAGGGGAGGTGCAGGAGCATCTTCGATTTGATTTCTTATCACGATCCGTGAAATCGAAACCTACGGACCACGTAGGAGGTCTATCACCCGATCGTGCATCGACGATCAACTGGCAATTTGAACGAGGTGGAACGTGTTCAGCGAACGGGCGCGTAAAATTTTCGAGACGCAGAGTCGTAAACAACTAGACATAAACGTAATTATTCGGCAAGCGTTGAACTCTAGATACAAGTTGTAAAGTGTTTCGATCGAATCTGAACTTTGCACGAGCATGAATTCGCTTTGATCGTGTCCGTTTCAACCGAACAGACAATTAATTTGCTCTCAGTATAAATGAGGAAATGAACTTTTTTCACATGGATGAATCAATTTACATGTACATCGAGATGATGATGAACAAAAACTGTGATTATTCATGAACAAAAACAACGTTTATTGCCGATTCTTGGAATTCTTCCACACCTTCAGCTTACGTATTTCAACGTAATTATTATTATTATTATTATTATTATTATTATTATTATTATTATTATTATTATTATTATTATCGTCTCATGATGCATCTCACGACACGTTCTCTGACCCAGAACAAGCTACCGAACGGGCACTTGTGCATGAACAAGCTCTCGGTTCGTAGCAATTCGAATAATTTTGTTACTTCTCATAGTCATTCACTTTTTTGTGAAAAAACGAAAGGATTCTAAGTCCATGTTCAGATCGGCTAGATCATTATTCACAAGAGACCAGTTTTAGGTGTTCGGATCGAAAAAAATCAATTCGTATTAATCGGATCGAAACGTTGCGCAATTCGAGATCGAACGTGAATTATCATCAATGTTAATCATCGATCTAGGCAATTTGTTCGTTTTATTTTTCCTTCAAAAGTGCTTTATATGGTTGGATTAGCGCGTCGGGCAGCTGGTACGATGGCTCAACTCATCGCCTCGTCGTGCAAACTTCCAGTCACCTTTTTCGTTACGTAATCTGTGTAAAATATTTGAGATTCCTCGAGCGTGGATCGAACGAATCGTATACTGCGACGTAGATACAAGAATCTTTTATAAATGTGGAAAATGTCACCTGTTGAATAAATTTTCCACACGATCGTCGAAGATGAGGATTCGATTTTTGCGCGTTAGTTCAACAGGACTGGACACGACACCGTCGCGACGTATCAGGAAAAGGACGGTATTCCATAAAAATTTGTAACGACTTTATGATCTTTTCGTATCGTATCTTACCCTTTCTTCCTTCTTCCGAGACGAAATTATATTCAGGAAAAAAATATCCACCCGCACGACCGAAACTTGGAACGAGATTCTCTCGCCGAAAACGTTCGACCTCTTCGGAGATTAAGAATTTTTATAGTACTGTTTTGCTTAATCACGGAATCTAGCACGATTAATTGTAAGACGTCGTTGAATGTTACATCGATGAACTCTGGGACGTTACTGATCGTGAGACCAGATGGACAGTCTCGAGCGGTGAACGTCGTACTATCACTGGCAAGCCGAATCACGCACATCATCTCAAGGGTTGTTTCACTCCTCCACGCGTACGACGCGTACATACACACGCATACAAATGGAGTCTCGTCAATTTTTCATTTGTGTGTGTGTTGTAAGAGATTGCCAAACACATTGTCGAAACTTTGACCGGAACGTTGAAATATTAATTATTCAATATGCTGATACGGCGAATTGGGAGAAAAATGTTTATGCCGAGACTCGACTTTGTTCTATACGAATAAAATTTCAGACACGCATAAAATTAGTCGTAGTTTTAGATAAGATTTTAGAAAAGGTGAAATCGTTTTGTAAATGTAAGAAAACTGCGATCGCGGAAAATGAATATGAACCAATAAGTCGTTGAGGCGTTGTTTTTACACGCTGAAATCCCGCTCCGGGAGGGAACTGCAGAGGGAGGAGTGAGGAAGTAAACGAAAGAGTAAACTTTTGTCCAACGAGTTTGTGTATTAGAAAAAGGAAATAATGCCTTCGAAAAGTTTGATTACGTACGATGTACGAAAAGTATTCGTTGAAGGAGACAATGATGTACTCTCTCGTACTCTACTCTCCTACGCGGTGATCGCAGACGATTGACGATACGGTAGGACAAGTAGATGGTTCTTGACTGGATCTTGGTAACGACGCGTCAAAGAGTAGAGTCAAACTTGTGACTCGTTCGCGGGCGGCTGCTGCCAGCCACCGAAAACTCTCTCAATTTCCCTTGCAACAGCGATCGTCAGATGGTCGTTCCCAGCGTTCGCGACGATCTACAACGATTCGATCGATCGATCAGTCATCATCGATCATGCGACACGTAAACGTGACGACGAGTAAAGTGAGTTAAGGCTGAAGAGATTTTTTCTAACAGCCTGTTTGTCACCGTGTAATACGACCAAATAAAATGGAATAAATAAAAATAAAAAATACGCACTTGAATCCCGACAGGCAGCCCTCTTTTGTTCAGTCCCATTGGGCACTGGGTCACGGGGAGCCCTAGCACGTTATAGATCATCATGTAAGTGAAGTCGGCGACCTTCGCGTAAGCCTGGTACTGATAATGACTCGCTGACGCGAACGATGGAAAGATCAGGACGCCATCGTCACCCAAAAGCTCCTGCAATTCGCGCGTTTCTTCGGTATCACGTGAAACCGTTGTTGAAATCGGAATCGAATTGCCGTTCGATTGAAATTGTACATTCGTGAAACTTACCTCGAACTCTCTTTTCAGAGATATCCTCTTCTCCGCCATCGCGTCACGCACACTCTGTGGAAATTTACTGAAGATCCATTTCAACAGGCTGTACGCGATCACCGGCAGCGAGTAAGACGATGCGTGGAAAATGCATTTCAGCAACTCGAGCAAAGCTTTACTCGATCCCTGTTATTTGATAACGTTACGTCACGATTAAAAGGTTTGCTCGAGTTGATTAATGTTCCATTTAGAATTTTTGTCTGTTATACCGGGTACGAGTGACTGACGATTCAAGTTTGACGTACCGCACATGTTACGTCTTGGTTGACACCGTCGACCTCCAAATGTAACAGAAGATATGCCCCTATCTCGAACGCAAATTTCATTTGACTGAACTGTGCCTAAAACCACGCGTATAATTATACATAGTGAGATGTTGAGCGAGCTTTTTACTTTCGGCGGCGTCCAAACAGACCTTTTGCACTTTCAACCCGTAAGCAGTTTCAATGTGCATCCGTAGTCTCTGAATTGCCTGTTTCATGTCGTCGTCGATCGAATTCGTCATACCGCAGCAATCGTCCAAGTAATAGAATTTCATGTTCCTCGGAGATACCTGTTGTCAAAGTTTCTATAAGACTGTTGAAGACATGCCGAACATGATGGTTGTTGGTTCGATCAAACGCAGCACAGAGCAGATGTAAATTGAGTTTCAGATGTATTGTTTCGATCAATTTCGATTTGTTCGAATATCGAATATAAAAATATCGAATATAAAGTATAAATAGCGAATAATGAGCGATTATATCGAGGAGCATTTGATCGTTCGGCAGGTCGAAATCGTGTCTCGTCACTGTCGTTGTCGTGCGATATCGTTTCTGTGCAGCCTTTGCGACGATTAAGAACCTTCTGATCGAAACGACATCGGGATTCTTCCGGTTTCGATATAATCTTCATGACCAGCGGCAGGTCCTCCGCGTATCTCACCATCGTCCCGATCGTGAAATATTGGGGCCAGTTTGTATCGTTCGAGTCTGGCCTATGACCCCTGCACGGCACTAAACCTGATACCCGAACCAGATTTCATCCGTTTTAATTCACGTGATTCATCCGCGACTCAAGTAAAATCAAGGTGAACGTCCCGATTTCCCGTCCCGATTTCCCGTCCCGTCATCGTTTGTACGTGAATCAAATCACGTGTGGTGAGTAGAAATTGGGACGTTCACCTCGGTAAATGACGTCTGTAGATATTATGAAAATCTCGTCTCTATACATATGTATACTACATATATGTATTTAAAAGAAGTTTGTTATCTGGAAGAACTGACAGGCCGTAGGTTTGTGACCAAAAACACCGCAGAACATGGCTGGTAGTCTCGCGGATCCTGCGATGTCCGACGCGAGGCTCAAACACGAAGCGGCAGAGCCCAAAAGAGCTGCCTGAAAAAGAAAATGACATCGTGTTGATTCTGCGTAAGTGTCCGCAACACTAATCGGTAGACAAAACAACAAGAGATCGGCGAACCTCGCCACCGGAAGAGCCACCGGATACTCGGGTAGTGTCGTATGGGTTCCAAGTGGGTCCGGTCGTCTTGTTGTTACTCTCCCAGAACAAACATAATTCGGGAGTGTTACTAACTAGGAGAATGATCGCGCCCGCCTCACGAATCATGTCGACAACTTGCGCGTTTCGATTTGCTTTCAACGACTTCCTCTTCTTGACGCCAACAGCGTTCGACATCCCTGCAGGAATCAACACTGATTTATATTCCACCACATGGATTATTTTTCCAAACCGAATTATTTTACGATACTTTTCGTCGATTCGTTCATTCGCGTTCGACTTGGTTGCCACTAAGACCAAATTGACCGGGCGCGATCTGACTCGTCGTCAGATTTTTAAACAGCGACCATACACATAGCGTCGAATTAGAATTAGTAACATACGGTTTCGCTTAATCTTCACCTCGAACGAATTCAAGATCCGTTGTAACGCAAGTATCGTTGCTACCCCGGTAGCAACGATACTTGCGTTCGAGGCGCGGTCCGATCGAACCTGCTTGAAAATGCATAAGAGTGAAGGACCAAGAAGTAGAGAAGAAAGTGGAGAAGAAAGTGGAGCGATTGTTCGCGGGGTCAATTTGGATTTCGGCTAACGGCGTATCGCGAATAGTATCACCCGCAGACCTTCGACCGCGATGCTCTCTTTCACGGTGACAGGGACACCGAGGAGAGGCAAGTCTCGAGCCAATTGCTCCTCGGTTCTCGCGACGACGGCCAAGAACTTGTCAACGTTCCGCGCCTCTTGGACCGCAGCGTCGAAACGCGACTCGACGATCGCGTTCAACGAACGATTGACATCGTTGCATCTCTCTATATAAGCTCTCACCACTTCCTCGCTGCTCACCTGCAAAACGAACGTATGCGTATCGCATTATCGAGAGTGACCGCGAGAGGCTCCTGACGAAATTCCATTCGTCGTTATCCTCGTCGTAAGACGATGCACAGCACCTACCTCTTGTCTACGTATTTTTCGTGCGATCTCGCTGGCTGAAAGCAACAGCAATCGACTTTTGATCAATGGTAGCTTGTTCCGTTTTCTCAGACCTTGCAGCATTAAAAATGGTGTCAGCAGGCAGGATAATAGAAACAAGATGAACTTGACTATCTTCTGGACGATCAGGATCACCGTATCCTGTAGCATACGAAAGTATAATCGGTCAGTTTACTTGGTCGACGTCACGGACCGATATGACCGAAACGAATTTCTCAACTACAGGAAAGTTGAACGTAATACGATCTACCGGTGTCTACACCGTGGTAGCTACGAATTGTTCATCTTGTTAGCGTTCGTTAACACGAAACTGCTGACAAGGTGTCAACACCTCATTACTGCATACGTTTCGCGCAGAAATCGTGTTTACTTGTTAATTTACACCTGTAATAGAAGTAGAAAGTTGGATTCGTCCGACAAAATTATTATTATCATCATCCTCATCATCATCATCATCATCATCGTCATCGTCATCGTCATCGTCATCGTCATCGTCATCGTCATCGTTAAACGTACACGTACTCAGCTATTAGAATCGTTTTTATCGCACGCAATTTTTATTTCGTGCGCATTCGCTTCGTCTTTATTTATGACGGTCGAAGCAGTCAAGGACGGTTGACTTCAATGTCCGAAGAATAGCAAACAGTAGTTTATAGCAGCATGTTCGTTTATCTATACAGACGTGTGCACGAATGCTGGCTGAAGCATTCTGAAAAAGTTTTTTTCTATGGAATGCATGGGCGAAAAGAGGAGGCGAGCACTCTTTTTTCGTGATCGTCGCCGGCCGCGATCGTTGGGTGGAGAAACTCTCTGCTCGTTACACCGAATTATTATTATTATTAACATGATTCGATGAATTTTTCGGACCGATCGACAATCAAAAAAAAGCCGTAGATGTGTGCATCGACAGTTTTATTTTGCATAAAAATTTCAACGACAATGGTATTTCGAATTTTTTTACTCACTGGATCAACGACGCTCATCGACCGATCGAGCAGAAGTTTGGTGTAGGCCAACGACAAAGCGCCCAGCACGAGTTGCATCGTTGAAACACAGGGTGTACTTAATTGACCCGCGTTTTAAAAGTATAAATTCTGTTTTGCAAAAAGACCGTTTCGTGTTCTTATACGCTCTTACACGCTCGCGTTGGAACACGACTTATTGCCTGTTGTTCGCCGATGGTCACGCGTTTCGACGCGAGTTATTTCGTTATCACCGAACGAAGCGTCCGCACGTTACAACTCTTTCTCTCGTTCGCTTAATAAAACATTCTTCACGAATCTTCGTACAAACAAAGTTTCTCTCTTTCTTTATTATTGTTGTTATTATTATCGTTTGAGCTACGTATATGCGTTGTTCCAGCAGCTATATTCAGAATTAACTATTGCATCGATGATGTTCGGATTCGAACAGCCGCGGCGACGATGCACTGAGCGAGGCGGAGGTGCACGCGGCATACTTAAATGAAAAGGTGTCGCAGTCGGCGGGGCCAGGGGGGCTGACGGTCCGCATGCCGCGTATACACCATCGGGAAGCAAAGGAATCTTCAAAGAGACTGATTCTCCTTCGATAGTTATTTCGTTAATGACCGCTGTGTTTAATGGTAGCGTGCGTAAAAATAGATTCAATACAAAGGCGGTATACCAGCTGTTTTTCTGACCGCGGTGCAATCCTAGTCTTAACGCGAGGTACAATCTTGTTAATAACCCAGGTTTCCGTAAATTTTCTCAGTTTCTCATGCGAATGCAACTGCAATTTTATCTACTACTCATTCCTTCGATCGAAATCGATTCTCATCTCATCTCATTCTCCGCCCGTCGAACGTCCTGGCGAATCCTCGTATACGCGTATACGCGTATAGTTAATCCGCGCTACGTTGTTCTTCTCGTCGGAGGAGTGAAACGGTCGTCTGATAACGCTCTATAAGTACGTACCATGATTCCACTGGAAACCCAATTTGTCGATCCACGCAGGCCGCGTCTCTGCGATGCACTTTATCAAAAGTGTCACGTCAACTCGTTCGTAATATCGATCAATTGATTGTTACACTGAAATTAATTCACGCGGGCAAGAGTCCGCGGGCAACCGTGAAACTCTCTTCCTCGGGCGCAACTTTCTCGAATACTTACCGAATTCACGCTTCACGGTTCGCGCGGGCCTATCGTCGCGGGTACCCTTATTGTTTTAAACACTTTCTCGTTCCTCTGCTTCCGACCCGGCACCAACTCCCACCTCACGTCGTCGTATCGTCCTGTTTTCTTCCCGCGACACCTCATTCTCGTTGCCCAAACCCGGAAGCCGAACACACGGTGAAACCGGCCCGATCGTTTTCCGACGCGTATCATTTCTTCTTATTCGGGTCAGAGTTCGCGTTTTATAAGCGTTATCGATCGACTCTTGGACGAACAACTGGACGTTCTTTCGAAGCCGAGACAATTCCTTCTTTCGGATATTCTCGCGAGGATAATATTAGTTGTTGCAAAAATAATACCAGATCATTTCTTTCATTTCTTTCATTTCTCATTTCATTTTATGACTCGGTTTGTCAAGAGGAAATGAAAGAGCAGCATGAAACGATTCTATTTTCTGATTCACGTGTGCAACATACATTATGAATTCTGTAAAACAACCATATTTTACGTATTTGTCTTACGTATTTGTAGAACGTCTCGCAAGAGCGACGCTGAGCGACGGTCGTGGAATTGATTCGAGGCAACGCATCTTCTCAACGCTCGAATGCGAAAAAAATATCGTTTTCATTGCCGCGTCCGAGTGGGGCCGACTGAGGTGGTTCAATCTCTCCTTTGGAAATCGCTTACTCTCTCTCTCTCCCTACCTACCTCCATCCTTTCCCTGTCTCACTCATACAGGACCGATGCTCCTTCGACACCCGCGTAGCCAAGCGGCGATGGTCATTGAACAGGTTTCTCTAGTTTACCATTTCTAGTACATGGCTACAACTTTTTACTCGTCTGCTGTATTCGCAAAATCAACTACGCAAACAGCAGATGAACTTGACCCATGGACGCGTTCCGATATACAACACGTTGCAGCCAACTACTGCGAATCTATCTTGAACTATGAATGAACTACTGAATTATATTGACACGATTTCATCAGTTCTTTATCGCTTGATCATACGAAAATATCTCGAGTGCGTTATACGGCACTCTCATTTAAACATTTTTCAGAAGACGATCCGGCATGATAACTGTCTCTCGTCGTAATTGGAATTGTCCGCTCTTTTCAGAACGCATTAAGAGACAACTCTCGATTCCCGTCCTTCACCGCATTATCAATTAATGTCATTAAAAAATGATATATAAAAGTGTTTTATATACATATTAAAAATGTTTTATGATCGCACGAGACCACGTGAGGAAATGAATTTTCTCAACAGCTGCCGTCGACTTGCGGCTGCCGCCGGCTGCTTGGATTTTAACGCATCAGGAGCAAGAGCGACGGACTGATGTTTCGCCTTCTCTCTCTACTGGCTCAGTCAATACTACACTGGTATTACTCTACTTGAGCTTTGAGCTTGAGCTGAGCAACGTCAGTTTCTCGATGCCACGTGAGGCGAACAGCTGAGAATAGCACCCCGAGGGAGGTGGGGGGGGGGGGGTTACCGTCTAGTCATCCTGCCGCTTCATACTCCTCCATGATCAGAGATCACCAGTGATAACGTGTACTTACTTACTATCCGGAAGGGAAACACACACGGTCAGGAAATTACGATGTTTCACTACTTGTCGTAATTCCCTCGTGTCTCGTACTTTTTCGCAGAGGAACTTAAAGGGGAAATAAATCTGGTCGTACTCGTGTCTGATCACGCGTGGGCTTTCGTTTATTCGAGAAAAATATTATTTACATTGCACAGATGTATCACTAGCGTCGTTGAAAATAAAAGAGACAAGCGTACTTACAATCGATAATTCCCGAAATCTCGCGGAAGGAAAACCAACTGTCGCTCGACAGTGGATGAATGCGAAAGCAAATGTCGACTTCCTGATCAACGTTCTAACGCCGTGTCTAACAAAAATTATGCGTCATGTCTTTCTAATCTACAGACGGAAAGAAACTATTGACTCTCGGCCGAAATTTCCGTCCCAAAGAGGATGCATCCTCCTTGTTTGGAAAAAAGTTTTCTTCGAATAGAAATCGAACCGTCGATCAAAATTTTTGAGAACATACGTCACCCAATTCGTTCGTTACCTCCACTTTTGTACTCTCGGCCGAACGAAAGAGGAGACACTCTCGCGTGACCGTATCCTCCATTGAAATTATCGTAATGCGAGGAATAGAGCAGGCTTCGGCAACGTCAAGAAAGAGCTCTCGAATTTTCTAGGAAAAAAGGAACTGCACAGTTTCGAAGAAAAATCAACTTATCTATATATTATGTATATGTGTGTGTATATATATATATATATATATACACACACATATATATATAAAAAGAAATAATTGTTTGCGCAACAAATCAGTCGGAAAACGTAACGTATCGATATCTTCGATGAAAAAAGGAAAATAAACGATAGGGAAAAAAAAAAGAAAAGGATGAAAAGAAGAAAGTACATTTTGTTAGGGATGATCTCGTCCAGCTTCGATCCGACGATTAAATGTAGATAGCGATAAAGGCGTCAGGAATAATAATTTTACCAATAACACTGACGATAAAAATAATGAGAGCAATCGATGAGGATCCCGTAAAATTTTTTCTAGCCGTTCTCTTTTTAGATACGAACGACCTACCCTCCTGATCCTCTTTAAGTACTGAATGCGATATACGTACCGCCGTTACCAGCATTATCGTTCTTATTTGTATTCGTTTTACATTGAAAAAACGCGCCTATGCGCGATCTCCATCGATTTCGCGAAGGGTCCATCGTCATTTCGCTTTGTCCTGTCTTCATGGTCAACCATCGTTCCCGATTCATCCGTCGATGAATAAGTTATTACGAAAGCTATAGTTGTTTATAATAAAATACATATTTATATTAGTCCTGGACCTCGTGAAATTTCTCATTGATCCTCGTGAAAAATCGTATCACATTGAACAATCTTATTACAACGATCCGATCGCCGCGCCAAACAAAAAAACGATTCTACTATCGATCGCGCAATGTGTTAAGAATGTATTGGCTATACAGTCAATCCCAAAAGTTTATGTACCTTAGAAAAACGCATTTCCTGTAATTAAAAAGAAATTAGACGTCGGAAGAATAATGCTAATAATAAATAGCTACGTGCTAAGAAGTATAGAAGGAAATATCCAATTAAGTATTGACGCTGACGAAAATTTTTTTTTTTCAAAATTGCGAAAAATGCTTCAAATAAAAGTTGTTTTCCTTCTGACTTCGATATTTAACGAGTTACGTATGATTATTTGACATTTCATTGATGTTGACAAAATTCGACCATCCCAGCGTCGAAATGGCGAACTTTTGACAAAAAATTTCGTTTTTATTCAATAACTCTTAAACCGTTGGTTCTACGGGAAAATTGCATACGTCCTTCC
>NW_017176693.1:1382614-1400866 GCF_001652005.2 Ceratina calcarata | reverse complement strand
AATTGAAAAATCTTTTTTTGATTTTTATTATTAGCATTGTTCTTCCGACGTCTGATTTCTTTTTAAAAAATGCATTTCTAAAGTGCATAAACTTTTGGGATTAACTGTATAGCCAATACATCCTTAAAAATGGTCGCAGACGTTTCTCCCTTATATAAAAAATAACATTTTGTTTTCCCAACGCTCTTCTGCACTCAAAGATCCTCGCACGGAGGCAATTTCGTTGATCCCTGATCGTGCTGTTTCTCTGCCGCTAAACACACAGGGAGACGCAACAGTGATCATCGCGTATACACCTAAACGTCTACAGTGTCTACACCTTGGATCGATGATGAAATTGCGAATATAATCGGTTCGGATAGACGAATAGCCCAACCGTTACGCTTCCCTGTATCTTTGACACGTATCTCGGCGCAGCACGGTCCTTTGAAAGCAAAAGAATATCTCGTGATCGTACAAAATTCAATTCACTATTTTCCTATCTTGTTCTATTCGAACGTTCGCGCGAACGGTAACGTCCAGGTTTGAAAGTTCAAACGAAAATCCATCCCCTCGACACGTAAAAATACATGGTCACGCGGAAATGCAAAATCCGATCATCACAGCAAAGGGCACTGAATGTGTGTGTGTGTGTGTGTGTGTGTGTGTAGTCCGAGGAGTATTTTTTAATTGCAAAGCGAGTGCATCCGTTATTTTAATAGTCGAATGCTGCGCGTGAAAACAGCAAGCGTTTTATATCAATATATATTAACGTCCGATCTCTCATGTAAGCGAGACGACTATCGTGCTGTAGCTCGTGCTGTTAGGTCGTGAACGAACGTGTATCCTATTTGATATCTCTTAGATATCGAAACGCATCGTCGCACACGGACAGTATAGTATAATAACGAACGTATACGCGTGCCGCGCGTTTCTGCCGTTTGCGCTACTCCTGGGATACCCTGTACCCGTCTGATTAGACGGTGTCTTCCTAAAGTGTCGCGTGAAAAAAGAGAATGATTGGAAATTGTAACGAATCGAGAAAAGTGACGAACTAGTTCCCCAGTGACGCGACGCAAATGGCTGTATCGATATACATATGCCTTATAGAATAGGACAGACTAAAAAAAAAACCTCACTCGTATAAAGAATGAAATGTACGGTGTACGGTATAAAATCCCTAAACGCTACGTGTAAATAATCTCTATTCGAAGCGCTTAATGACTGTGATAATAATCCTCTAATCTAATTTACATGGTATCGAGTTTAAATGTAAATAGCGTGATATTAACTTAGTAGCAACGATACACGGTTTAGCGATGATACAGAACGGCTCGATCCGGGCCGTTTAAAAAATCGAGAACAATAAATTTTCCCTGTTTGCACGACGGTACAAATGACAAACGATGGGGATAGAAGCCGTAGATCGAGCATCATCGTCGTTGTTGTTGTATCGAACACTTCGTCAAGTTATTTATACATATTTTACGTACAACCGATCAATGATTATCGATTTCCCTCGCGTACACGATTCGCGAGACGCGTCGATATCAGAGTAGAAAAATTCGTTTCCCTTACTAGATTCGTTAATAAATTAGACATCCAGACTAACCGAGATTCGCATTCTCTTCCTCCCTCGGGAAGTGAAACGCGATCCAACTATCAACGGATGTATAACTATTTTACAAAAGTCTACATTAATCGTCTCTCACCCTATCCTCGTCGACGTCCCGAACGATTCAAACGTTTCTCTTTCTCTCTTTCTCTCTCTCTCTCTCTCTCTCTCTCTCTCTCTCCTTGTCTCGTTATATAAAATGCGTGTATCAGCCGCCTGTTTTGCGTGAACAAGTGGTGCAACACCGGCGATTTCTGACAATCGCGACGTTAGCAATGATTCGGGTTAGTTAAATAACATGCACAGTTACACGTTTGTTAAACAGTTAGCACGGGCGAGATTCTTTGGAGGAGTTGTCGTTCGACGATCGAGATCGCGTTCATCGGGCATCCTTCGCTGTCAGCTTCTCTATGAGTTCTTGCAGCGGCGCCAATTCTCTTCTCTCTATCAATTGAAATTCCTGCAACAGTAACGTCGCGTCGAGATACGATACACTCAATGATACCAAGGTTTAGCGTTCTCGGAAGCTGGCGAATTTTCTTCCGACCGGATTTACCTGAACAAAGAATATAAAATGTTTGAACGACGTGTTTAAATGCGCCTCCTCGCCGAGTTGGACCACTTCGCTGAAGTGCTGATGATATATGTGCGCGTACACTCTGAACAATCGTTTCAGTATCGTCTTCGCGATGGAGGAGAAATTTTTTGGGAAAGGGACACCTGGAAGAGACGGAGATCCGATGAATATCGTAACGTATCGTTCGAATGAGACGATCCTCGAGACTCACCGATCTTCGAGGGAAATAAAGTTTCGTCGTCCAACTGGTCCTGCACCCAAGTCATCAAATAATCGATGTACTTTGGCGCAGAACATTTAATCGGTTTTTTAACGGTGTGTCCGTCGGCCCAATGGTATTCGTACTTCGGTCCTGCGGACATGATGGGACAACTCTCTTCTGTACAGAACTCCGTGATGGTTCCGTATAACATGTTGATTTGATTAAAAAAATCAACAGCTGGAACAAGATCGAACGATCGAACGAGCGTTAGAACAATTCGGTAGGCAGTTGCGACGAACGGGGAAATAAAGGGAAAGAAAAAAAAAAATTGGATTACTCACTGTTTACTGCGACCCATTCGTTCAAATCTTCACCCTCTGGAAGCATGACCGCTAGTCTCAAATTCCCAGAACCCAAGGTAGCTGCTGCATGCTTCATCAAGTCATACTGATGAGTTCCCTCTGGGATGTTCTTCTTTGGCTTGAAGGTTTTCGAAGACCTGCTTCCGCTTCAAAGGTTCATAACGATTTCCAATCATTCGATTCAGTTCGGCAGAATTTTCAGTCGAGAGAAGTAAAAACAAGTAACGGAAAAAGGGGAAATTGTTGGTGGCGAATGTAAATCGAGATAAGAACTGTCTTTCGACGATAAATTTAACGCGTGACGAATACGCGCGTGTGCAACGGTGCACGGGTGCAGGAGTGAAAGCGACTCGAACGGAGGAGCGGTGACGAAAGAGAGCAGGGTTCGTGTGAATCGTGGGAAACGGAACAGTTTTTAAATGAAATTATGGCATCGCGCTATTTTTGGGTACCTATCCGCCGATCACCCGATCGGGATGTGTATACGTACGTACGCGAATTTCGAAATGTATGCACAGGGATCGAAATTAGACGAAACGAGACGAAGCCAAACCGAGAGGTTCCTCCTGTCCTGTCAATATTTGTCATCGCCATCGACTCATAATAAATTAACGGCTCCTCCGTCGCTGTCATTTACGATTCGCGAACGCAAGGTATCGAACGAGGATCGATTAACGAGATAAGACTTTCTTTCGTTGACGTTCGGATTATCGCGGTACCCGTCTGTTTTCCACGATCTTTATTAATTCTCGGTGCCGAGACAATTTCCCCGAGAAAGGTGTCAACAACGTGTCGACGCCCGCGCGACTTATCGACAGGTCCATCGTCATTCGTCGTCGTCACCGTCGTCGAACGTGTCCGCGTTAAAAGAAAGGGCATTCGATGATACACCGTTTCATGTTTTTCGCAGCGCGTCGAAAAATTTCAACCGGCACGATCATAAATACGTCGCAATGAAGAAAAAGGACAACTTGGGAGACGATGAAGAGAAAAAAAAGACTTACAATAGGAAGCTCATTGTGCGCTTCTGGATGACCCGTCGGTGAAATTCGATTCACGGCTGCTACACGGCTATGCACGTGTCCTTAATTACCTCCGGCGGTATCGAACACCGAGGGGATGGGGCGAACGATTTTTGTTAAAAATCACCATGCACTCTCCCCCGCGACAACACGATAGACGTTTTGTCAACTCTACTTTTTTCCACGACAATCACCGATCACCTCGACTTCGATCCCCTTCCTTCCACCTCCACTTGCTTCCACTGTTTTCCCCTCCCTCCCGCACACCGCTGTCCGTAGAACGAGACTCATGCTAGAGAGGAAACCGAACACTGGAAACCACGACCACCAGCAGCGCCAGCAGCAGTGATTGATGGGCAGTACGTACATATAACGTCGATAGTACATACGTACGTGCCTTAAGTTTCACTGAGTTTCTCGTCGTATAATGCTGTTGTAGTTATACCTGGTTGTACGCAGTTGTACGTAATTCGCGTATGGGAAAATTACGGAAAATTAGCTTGAAGTTTCATTAAGGTAAACGCGTAAACGCCATTTTCAGTTTGCTAAACCTGCAGGCTGCAAGCCAAAAAGCTAGAGGCAATCCATCGAATACTGTGTGGCTCGGTGGTGGTGGTGGTAAGAGCGTCGTCGTCGGTCAGTTGTTGCTTCGGTGTTTCCCGTCGATTACGCTTAATCTGTAATTTCTGGTGATTAGCGAGGTAACAGCAAAAAGCAGTAAGTGTACGAACTACACGCGACGAACGAAGGAGGTAACTTGATTTCTACGAGAGCGAGAATTCGTATTTTATTAACAGTCCAAGCCCTTCGGCGAGGAAATATTTTTTTCAAACTCTGCTCGCGCATATACTTACATTGAGTTTCAGCACCTATACATTTTTCACGTACATATATTACATTTTCTTTCTTCAATATTTTCGGAAATTCTGTCTGACCTTCGGATTTTTCGACAGTCTCGTACCGTGACATTGTAACGATACGAATTTGTATCGGAATCGTTTAATTTTGCTTCTGTACACACGGACGTGAAATGAGGAACGTAGAGTTCAAAACAAACAAAACGAAAAGGCCTGGAGATTAATGTTCGACGTTGACCGTTGCTATAAACAAATAACTTGGCTCGTTTGTTAGAGGTTCACCATGTCGAACGGAAGCGGAGATCATGACGAGGAGGGATACGTGGTGAAGTTACGTGGGCTTCCGTGGTCCACTACGGTCGATGAAATAATGAAATTCTTCAGCGACTGTTCCATTTCGAACGGTAAGAACGGTGTTCACATGACCATGTCCAGAGAAGGTCGTCCAAGCGGAGAGGCTTACGTAGAAATGGATACACCCGAAGATATCGAGAAAGCTTGCAAGCGAGACAGGGATCACATGGGTCATCGTTACATAGAAGGTCCGTTTATTGAATGGTATTGAAACACGATCCGTTCGTCATCAATTTCGATCGATTTAAAGTTGTCGTCCGTTTAAAGTATTTAAAGCGAAAAGAGGTGAAATGGAGTGGGTGGTCAAGAGAAGCGGCTTGAACCTAGAGAATGCTATGGACGACGGTTGCGTGAGATTGCGAGGTCTACCATTTGGCTGTTCCAAAGAAGAGATAGCACAATTCTTCTCAGGTATTTTATACCATACACGCACCACTCATACAGTATCTTTATCTATTTGTATTGCTAGAAACTTACCATGTCACACCTTGCTGGTGACCGAACGGGACCTTTCTCTCTCTCTCTCTCTCTCTCTCTCTCTCTCTCTCTCTGTTTTTCACTGTTTAATTAAATTATTTCCACGTTTAATTTTCGTCGATCGATAAGAACCATTGAACCACAGGGACTCAATGCTTTCGATATCGGTTATAGTAGTAGCAGTAGTAGTAGCAGTAGTAGTAGTAGTTACGGTGTTCCAAGGTAATTGATCCGTTTTCCTTGCCAGAGATCGATACCGTCCCAAGCAACGTCTCTGTGTTTCTATAACATTGAAATTGCCTTAGTTAAGATTTAAGACCGAGAGAGATTGTCGAAAGTTCCTTGCGAACGAGACAATCCGTGAGTCGAAGACCCGAAACGTTTCAAAACGTACATGTATGTGTATATAAATATGATTTCCATGCGCTTTGTATGTTTTCTTTACGCGTTTCTGTTTCGAACGTAGAACTTAATTCTTAACTTAGGCGTGTAGTATAAATATTATCTTTAATTTTCGGTATTTAACTCGATTGAGAAATATTGGAGCGAGACGTTTCGCACGTAACGTGCGAAAAGAGGATATTTTCAAATCTCGCTTCTTCTCTTTGTAAGGGTTCTAAATAAAAAAAAAAAAACTGAAGATACTATTACGATTGAATAATGGGTGTTACACGCTACATTCTCGATGTTTGATTATGTGTGGGTCAGGGTTGGAGATATTGCCGAACGGGATTTCACTACCGACAGACTACACGGGCCGCAGTACTGGGGAGGCTTACGTTCAATTTGTTAACAAAGATGTTGCGGAGCGCGCTCTGCAGAAACACAAGGAAAAGATAGGACACAGGTGGGGCACTGACGCTAGCTGGGTTTGGGTATACTTACGACTTTTCAATATCATTTTATGACCGTAGTATACGTAGGTAATATAAATTTTGTTAGTAACCATAGCGGGAGCGATGATATTGCAGGATGCAGTTTCTTTATTCCTGTGGAACGAAAGACCGAACGACGAACGTCGTCGTCGTTGTTCCATTATGAGAAACATACTTTTGTCGTCGATCCGATGATTTATCCTTTAATTTTTTTTTTAAATTAAACGTGCGGCGGTAGCGTGGATAATAATAAAGAAACTGCTTCTTTTCGAAACGACACGAGTAAAACGAAGTTAGATCGTACGTAAGCGAAAGTACTGTTGGCCCAACTGAAACCTATGGGTGGGTGCCGGGCGGGTGGTACCCCCTTACATCGTCACCAAGTCCCATGGGAGGTGGGTAGGGCTGACCCAGGAGGATGGGTGGGCGCTACGGAGGTAGTAGTCATCCATCTAATTTGGCACATCTGTTTGACAATTGCACAATTGTACGTTATATGCAAAACGATTGTACGACGACGACGACTGTTGGTCGAGAGCTCTGCTGCTGGCTCTGCACAGTTCATCTCTTTTCATACGATCACGGTATACTGTACGTCTAGCCCTTTAACTGCACGAAAGATCATACGTATTCGATAATTGCGTATCATCCCTTGCGTATAATCCTCGTGTGAAACTGCATAAACTGCAATTGTAATTGTCACATACCTGAGGATCATCTGCGTCTCAATAGGCTGGGGTGTGAGACACATAAGATACGTCAGAATGGCATCGTGGGAGGGATACAGAGGTTTAATGAATATGTGGAGGTGTAGTATGAACAATTAATCCGCTATAGAATTATCAGTATGGATCTATTTTCACCGTTTCTCTTTTCCGTTTTTTCTGTTTCCCCCCACCCCCCCCTTTTTTTTAATATCGAAGCGAATATTTTACGTTTACACGCCGAAGGTGTATCTCCCGATATATTCCGTATTCACACGCCTCGCGCTCATTGATAGACGTTGCGTCGTCGGATTCTCTGTTATTCGAAGAGAGAGGCGATCGACATCGGCATACGGCGAGGATGATTCGTACAGGAGAACATCAATAACTGATATCGATCTTAACAGATACATCGAAATCTTCCGAAGCAGCTTGTCCGAAGTGCGTGCCAGCATCGGGCCGAAAATGCGAGGCGGCCCAATGGGCGGCTTCAATCAGAGACCCGCTCCCTATGACCGCGGCGCCCGTTTCGGTGGAATGAATCGGTTCAGCAACAACAGCAGAGGTTCCAGAAACAGAGGCAAATATCATGGTTCGCATCGTTGAACCGTTCCTCGAAGGCGACGAACGATTCAACGACACTTACACACGAGTACTCGCGTACACTCGCTACTGCCATCGTTCGTTTCTATTATATTTCTGCGCAGACTTCGACGGCGGTCCATGGGGAAGCGGCAATAACTTCGATTCTCGCGGAGGGAACATGGGAATGCGTGGCGGCGGCATGGACATGAAGAGCGGAAACTTTAGGGGTAGCGGTGACACGTGGGGTGGCAATTCCGCCATTCACAGCATACACATGCGAGGATTGCCGTTCAAAGCTACCGAGCAAGACATAGCCGACGTACGTGTACTTGGAAATCGGCTACGCCAACGACTATATTCTCTCTCTCTCTACTCGCGCGATTGGTCAAGGTAGTTGTGTAAATAATATTGTCTCGTGCGATTACAGTTCTTCAGACCCATCGAACCGATAAACGTTCAAATTATTCTCGAGAACGGCGGCCGGCCATCTGGAGAAGCGGACGTAGAATTCGCGACCCACGAGGAGGCTGTCAAAGCCATGTCTAAGGTTCATCGAATAAACGTTGCTTGTTACCCATAAGACTTAGCTCAACGATTTGTCAAAGTAACAAGATTGTTATAACGTTCGGTTATAGGACAAGAGCCATATGTCTCACAGATACATCGAGCTGTTCCTAAATTCCACTGGTGGTTCCAGCGGAATGTCCCTGGGTGGTATCGGAAACTTCTGCGGGGGTACGCATTTATTCAATTAATAATCTTTTCTCCTGATGATGATCAGGATTGTGTCTATATCGATCTTTCCGTCGGCAGGATTGGGCAATAACTTCAGGCCCGGATACTCTCCGAACAGAGGTTTCAGCTCGCAGCTAGGGGGTAGTAATTATAATAGTTTTTGAGGCCGGATATCGCGTTACGTGCGCTACCGACGATAAACCTCCCAAATCAAACTTTTATCACATCGAACGATTACGTGTAACAATGAATTCCGTTTTCATATTTCGTTTCAGTTTCACGTCAACTAACTTTTGTTCGTTCCATTCTGTTCTGTGAGCTACGCCTACGTATAATTACAAAGGGAGAGAGTGAAACTGACTTTACTTTAGTTTTTACGATGATACACGTAATATTCGTGAAAATCAATTGAAACCGTTTTCGCGAACGGACCGTGATTCGATCGATGGGAATTTATTTTCGACTACTGCGTTTTTCTGTTCACTTTCGTCTGCGTTCAGTGAGTTGGTCGCAGCCCGCGCAGCCGTATTCGAAGACAATTTTGAATCAGTCTTGTTCGGTCACGGTCCGATTCCGATAGTGGGAGTTTCATCCCGACGGATAGATGGCCTCGATGGCTCGATGCTCGATTTCATTTAAATCTCACGAAAAGTAAATTACAAATTTCAATACAAAAGGATAGGAAGAATATATTTCTAACTGTGTAATAATATAGCTTTGAACTCTGACAGAATCGTGGACAGAGTTTAGAAGTAATACGTTTGCAATCGTACAAGGATTCAGTTAGAATCATATCGGAAGTCATCGCGGACACACGAATGATTACAATCCATACTGTAACATAATATTTATCTAAAGAATAATTCACGGTTACATTTATATAGTTTATGCCGAGTATCGATTACAACTATTCTAGAAATTAACTACGCGAGAGATGTTGAACTTCTCGCCTCGTTCTCAATGATTACGATGTATACATATAGGATATTGTGAAAAAAATGAGAGTACATTGAATGATCCTATTCCACTTTTGGCATTTATGAAAATATTTCGAATCGTCGTCGACTTGTAGAGCGCTAAAGAGTAAGTTTCTGTAAACGACATCGCGGGAAGAAAGGAAATATTTATAATTAATATTTCGTTATATACATACATATGTACGAGTAAAAGTGGATAGAGAATACTCTCTTATTTGTCATTGTGAAAATGAGTGTTGTGCACCGTGCGAGAATGCTTGTAATTCGCTTGGAACCTCATATTTTGTACGCGAGAAAAAAAGTTGAAAGAGGAGCAAAATTATAAATTATCTCGTGTATGAGAATTATTAGGAATGGCGTATGTTTGATGTCACCTGTGTTTTATAAGGTATAACAATAAATATTATCTTGATAAATAAAGTCTCTTGACCGTACGACGAAAACGGTTAACAGTTTTCTCTACTGAAACATTACACTTTTGCATTAAAATTTGATAACGAACGATCGTGCAACAAAGCGAGTCGGCGTACGCATTTAATACGCGACACCATATCGGGCAATTGGACGTGTGATTCGTGCGTAGGTGTCTGGACAGAATGACGTACGACAATAGGCAGAACAACAACACGCAAGTATAAAACGATAGGTACGTGTATACGTACATAAATGCGCCGAAGGCTATCATTATCACGAATTGCTTCCGATGCTCGTTGAGATCCGGTGTTTTACGAATTACCGAGTAGGAGACGACAATATTGAGTGACTATACGCGGTGCAGTACACCGTACGACACAAAGATTACTACATATTTACGTACGCGATAGGTAGGTAGCCAACACGAAATTTATTTCGTTTGGTTAGTTTCGTTTCGTTTAGATCGTTACAGATTTTCTTCGTATTAACTATACTTACTACACATGCTTAAATGCTGGAAATATTTTTGTGAATTTGCTAGACCCGCTTTTAATGAATTACTACTCCGTTATCAACGATTTACGAGCGTGCATGTCATACGTATATAGATAAACAGTCTGTATATACACGTAATACACGTGTACATATAGTGTCGGAGAGGAAATTCATAAAAGCGTTTGTTCCTTATCTCGAGACGGCCACCTGTTGTGTTATCACGTTTTATCACGGGCAAAATTTTATAAATTATAAGTATATGGAAGAAAAATACTCGTATGTTGTTCGCTCTGTTTGATGGAACGTGTTTCGAACTAGCAGCAGGTTAGTTCAAGACCGCCTCTGTGGACACCCTATTCGTAAATCGTAAATATAATAAGGGGGGAGGGTAGAATTGAACACGCGTAAATTTCAAGCCCCGTGTGTTTGTTCATCACCTGGTCTTACATTACCTTTCGCTGATTAGAAGAGATTAAATTTTTTATCAGCTCCGGGATACCACCGACGTTGGTTAGATATCTTATTCCAAACTTCATTACCCTGTTGATGAACGTTCGTCGTGTTCGCGTTAAAGTAGCACGTCAGAAGTCAGAACGACGGAATCTAATCTATAAGGATAAGTGATCTTATTATATTCGGATTGGTGACCAGGAAGCGAGCAACGCGTGACTGCGTTACGAGTTACGAGGATTGCGAGTCGTGACACGTGTCCTGTATCTACGTTACTTTCAAACTGATGAGTGATTAGCAGATAACGTGGAGGAGGTAACGCAATCGTTTATTCATAATGTTTATTCTTGAAAATGTAATTGCTAAATTATCGCTGGAGCAGAACAGTTTTACCATCGAACGACGAAGGAAATTGCGCAATTATTGATGTCGGTTTCTTTCGATTCGAATAGGTTTAGCGTTAAGAGCGGGCCATGGAGGATAGAACGAGTAGCGGTGATCAAGCCGCCGAAGATGCCGAAATGCGATACGCTGACGACGAAAGGTACGGGCTCTGATCAAAGTCAGAGAATATGTGTACACTGTATAATGATGTACATACACGGGTGTATCATTTTCCTTAGGTACAACGACGATACCTGCAGCGGGAGACAGGATTTTTTACTTCCTAGCGCAGAGTCGCGTTCACCGAAAATATCGATCGAATATATAAAAAGGCCCGATATGAGTCGGTACAACCCAGCGCTCAGAAATCTTATACCGATACGTAACAAAAAACAGTAGGTGAATCGTAGGTGGTGTGGTCGTGTAATAATGAGACAGATCGTAAAATAGACAATAATCCGCTCATCTCTGCTCTCCGTGTGTTCTCCAGAGACGGGGAAACTATGCCAGCCGACAGCGCTGGATTATTTTCATACATTTTTTATACATGGATGACGCCGTACATTTGGAAAGCGTATAAAAAGGGCGTCAGCACCGCTGATATACCGCGTATTTCTATTTACGAGACGTCCAGGTACAATGCGCACAGATTGGATGTGCTTTGGCAGCAGGAGTTGAACGATCGTGGCCCAGACTCGGCATCGTTCTCGAGAGCTGTATGGAGATTCGTCAGAACGAGAGTGTACATAGCTGGATTTCTGTTGAGTTGCTCCACGCTCTGTGGATTCGTTACTTCTATGATATTGATGAAAAAAGTTCTGGAACACGTTCAGTCTCCGGAGCAAGATGCGTGGACAGGCGTAAAGTGGGCGCTTCTGTTACTGTTCTGCGACGTTCTACGAATAATATTCTTCAACTGGACTTGGAACACCAATATTAGGACGGCGTTGAGAGTAAAGTCGGCCTGCACGAGTCTCCTCTACAAGAAGATCGTTCGACTGAACAGCTACGGAAATAAAAGTACTGGAGAATTGACTAATCTATTTACTAACGACAGTCAGAGATTGTTTGACGTAGTCATTTACGGGCCGATGATAATCAGCGGCCCTATAATCATCGTTTGCGGTATAGTTTACATACTGTGGGTGTTCAGTCCTCTAGCACTTCTGGGAATATTCACGTTTCTCGTATTTTATCCTTGTCAGGTGAGAGAGAGAGAGAGAGAGCGCGCGCGCGTTCCGTACAATATCCGTCTCCTGTCTTACTCTATACTTAGATCGAACGTCTCCCCGAGGCTTTCGTTAAACTCTTCTGCTTCTTCTACAGTATCTCATATCACGCCTAGTCGGATATTTCCGCTCCAAGACTGTTGCCATTACAGACTCACGAGTCAAACTGATGAACGAAATCTTGGAATCCATCAAATTAATTAAAATGTGTTCGTTGGAAAAGTATTTTAGTCATAAACTTCTTAGTACGTGTGTTGGTTGTTTCTTGAAGTAGGTAGTCGCGTCGCCTCTAAACTGGTAATCCGTAGTATCCTGTTGCAGGTATACGAAGCAAGGAGAAAAGCTGGCTGCATAAAATTGTATATTTCCAAAGCCTTGCAATCTCACTGACGCCAGCTGTACCCATGATATCGGCGATCATTACGTTTTTAGCCCACCTATCTTCGGGCAGCACGTTGACTGCCGCTCAGGTACTTATTATACAATATCGTCGAGTCAATGGTCTGCGAATAATTCTTAAAGAAAATAAGACTTTCGGAGGAATATTAGAATAAGTAATTTTTATGAAGCACGCGATACCGCGTGTATGTACCAGCGGTAGAGGCTGATGGCCGGAAATATTTATCGCGTACACAGATTGTTTAAGGTGACGAAACTGATGTTGCACTCGAATGGGAGAATATCTGTACATGTACACGTTGTAGGCCTTCCCAATTACCACGTATTTTGGAAATATGCTGAGAATGGCACTGGCCTCTCTTAAGGATTCTACACGTTATTTTGTCGACGCTCGTATTGCTCTTACAAGAATGAAGGTCTCGCAAATTTTACTTTGAATCATGAACCGAATAACTTCGTACTTATTATTATTAGCAAGCAAGCTCTCTCTTTCTCTTTCTCTTTCTCTCTCGTTGAAAATGAAACTGAACCGGCTGTGTTCAAACGACTATAACGATGTTGACGATCGAATATTTTGCTGACTATAGTTGCTTCTACTAATAATATGTACCTCACCTGTGGTGAACGAGGTTTTGGAAGCTTTTGTTAGGAAAAATGGTGCGGATCGCGCGTAAATAAATACGAAACAATTGCTTTTTCTCTTACTCCTCCATGCGGTATTTAATACTGTGACAAGTCACTAAGAATGAAACACGGGTATATAATATGTACACACGTATGTAAAACGTCTGAGATGCAAATGTTTGGGAATGCGTCGAGTAACTTTAAATTATATGATATGTTACTTTTGCAGGTGTTTCCTTTCGTATCATTGCTCAATCAATTTCGTACTTCTTTCATGTTTTTACAAGTGGCATTAGTTAATATCGCTGAGTCGCGTATAACGCTCAACAGATTACAGGTGTTTATTTTTGCTTATTACCTATCGATAACCGCATTACTAATCCCGACGCGAACCTGAACAAGATCTTGTTCAATCATTCTTCGCGTCGCATAACGTTTGCACCATCGCGCTCGCTTTTCATCGCTCATAATATCGGACGATCGACAAGCATCGAGAACGGCTCATCCGTTGTCGTAGTCGTCGCAAGAATGTAAACGGTTTTGGGAATCAGTTCACTCGACTAGGTGACGATGCATCCGCTTGTGCACGCGTGCATCTTCGCCGGAAATACGCTTTTTGTTTGTCGGATGCATACCGTTTGCTGGTGTTTGCTTTGAATCGTCGTGCTTGGTCGTGCGATCAGACACCCACCCTGCCCGCGTAATAATAATAATAATTAATGATGTTCGTGCAGACTTTACTGCTTCTGGAGGAGCACAAATGCCATGTATCGAAACCGATCGTGAAATCGCAAGCCGTAGCAATCGTTAATGGTACGTTCGTTTACGAAAATGCTACCTTGCACGCTAGAAAACCAAAAACTGTTAAAGAGAAGAAGTGAGTGGAAAACCTTTTCTTTATTTTTCTGACAAACGTTCGCCGATCGTTGCATTTGGTCCAAGACGACCAAGACAAATTTATAGCAACAGATTTCGCAGGAAAGCTGCGTCGTGTTCGAACAGCAAGATCGAGTTAGAAAAACTGAACGAACCGCCTGAACGGACGACAGAAGATGTAAAAGTTCTGTTCGAAATTGAATTCGGGGCTAGGAAAGGTGGACTGGTAGGAATCTGCGGGCACGTCGGGAGCGGGAAATCCAGTCTGCTTCTCGCCGCCTTGGGACAATTGAAGATGACGAGCGGTGGTCATGTTTCAAGGGAAGGTTGTTGCGCGTACGTGAGCCAACAGGCATGGATCGTTAACGCGACTTTCAGGGAGAACATACTGTTCGGGAACCAGTTCGATGCTAGACGGTATTATCAAGCGTTAACGGTGTGCAGTCTGAAGGAAGATTTGAACGTGTTACCAGGTGGTGACGAGACCGAGATCGGGGAGAGAGGTGTAAATTTGTCAGGTGGACAAAAGCAGAGAATCGCCCTTGCCAGAGCCTTCTACGCGAACAGGTGAACGACCTTTCTCGCAGATACAGAATAGAAAAGTACGATACGGTACGATCGATAAAACATTGCGCGTTTAAATTTCCGTTTTTTAGAGACATTTATTTCCTGGACGATCCCTTGAGCGCGCTGGACGCGCACGTGGCTTCGTACATTTTTAAGAACTTGATTCTCGACGCGCTCAAAGACAAATGCGTCGTGTTCGTTACTCATCAGATTCAGGTACGCCTCGATCAGAGTTGATCCGCGATGCGATTATCGCGCTTAAGGCGCTAGTAAAACTAAATGTCCTTTGCAGTTCCTCAAGCACTGCGATCACGTCTACTTAATGTGCAAGGGTAGGATCGCGGAACAGGGTACGCACGACGAGTTGATGCAACTGAACAAAGAGTATGCAGCGATGATGAACAGCGCGTTATTAAAGACGAAGAACGACTCGGATAAGTATGCTCATTATCTTTATCGAAGAGACTGGCCGTTACTATCGCGACCGCCCCGAACCTATTTTCATTCGATTCGATTTCGATTTCGATCAGTGAGAGTTCCACGATCGTTCGACAAAAGTCCGGCAGAGACTCTAGCAACGATCTGAAGGGACAACGACAGGTACACGGCTGTTCGAGTAACGATGAAAATGCAGATGAACCGTCGAAAAAGACGCGCGGCGAAGGTACGTGTCCCGATGAGATCGGCACGATCCGACGATGTGAAAGCTAAACCGAAACGCTCGTTTAGGGACGACTCTTACCACGCGAGAAAAGATGGAGACGGGTACCGTGAAATCGTACACGTATCATGTGTACGTAAAAGCAGCGGGTGGTTACTCTGTAGCCGCCTTAGCGATGTTCGTGGTTTTCTTGAACGTTGGAAGCAACGCGTTCAGTTCTTGGTGGCTGGCCGAGTGGATCAACGCCGGTGGTGGGGTAAATATTTTATAGGAACAAGACTGACCACGTTCCATATTCTATTTATTTCACTCTCATCGACTCTGATCGTCTGTCCTTAAGAACATTACCGATCCCGGTACCAATGAAACCGTAGTATCGGACAATCTGAACGACAATCCGAACTATCATTATTATCAAAGCGTTTATGCCGGATGCATCGGGATCATTTTGGTAACGAGTATATTCCGCGGATTGGTCATTATGTACACGACGATAAACGCGTCGACCACGTTGCACAATAACGTTTTCAAAAAGATGATCGAATCGACGGTAACATTTTTCGAGACCACTCCGATTGGCAGGATACAAAATATATTTAGCCGCGACACGGACGAGGGTAAGTAGCATCGAAGTTCATCTTTTTTTGAACGAACGGTCTGTACCACACTTTTCTGTTTTCGTTTCTACCGCAGTGGACAGTTATATACCGATATCTGTAGAGAACATGGTGCAAAACATTTTCACTTGCGCGTTCGCTCTTATATTCATATGTGCGATAATTCCCTGGTTCTGTTTCCCCTTGATCCTCCTCGCCGCGATTTTTTTTTACATCAGCAAAGTGTTCAGGTGAGGTGATATGATCATGAACCAAAACGAAAGTTCGCTCGCAGAATATATGGCAAGTGGTAAACATTTTTCCAGAGTAGCAATGAGAGACTTCAAGCGGCTGGAGAGTACTTCGCGATCGCCCGTTTTGAGCTTCGTCACGACCACCGTTCACGGTTTAAACACCATCCACGCGTTTCAGAAGGAGCGTGAATTCGTGAATAAGTACGACGTCTTGTCGACGTGAACAAACAATGCACTTATAGACGAGATCGAGAATTGAGGGTCGCCGTCTTGTTTTAGATTCGACGAGATATTAGATTTAAACAGTTTGTGTCTTTATCTGTGCCAGTCTATCATGAGATGGTCCGCGGTAAGACTCGACAGCTTGGCAATCGCTTCCTCTTCTATCACCGCATTTTTCGTGATAGCGCTTAGAAACCAAATACCTCCGGCCATCGCAGGCCTGGCGATGGCCTACGCCACGCAGATGACCGGTGTCTTCCAGTACACTGTGAGGCTGATGGCTGAAACGGAAACTCGTTTCATCAGCGTCGAAAGGATAAACCACTACCTCAAAGTAAAAATTAATCGGAAGAGATGGAAGAGAGATTAGAACGTAGTAATTGATATTCGTAATTGATATTATATTTCGTAACAGCATTTGCCAAAGGAAGAAACTGCCGTGGAAGAACCTATAGATCCTCCGGAGGAATGGCCGGCGGAAGGGAAACTGGAGTTCCGTAAAGTCCAATTAAGATATAGAAAAGAACTGCCACCTGTACTGAATGATATCTCGTTCGCCGTCAATTCTGGAGAACATATAGGTAAAACGGGTCCACGAAGCGTCCGTGTACGATTCATGAATCGATTGTACGACCGTTCGAATTGTGTAGGTATCGTGGGGAGAACGGGGGCTGGCAAAAGTTCTCTGATAGTAGCCCTATTCAGACTGGTCGAGATCTCTGCAGGAATGATAAAGCTCGACGGCGTAGACCTATCGAGAGTGAAGTTGAAAGTATTAAGAGACGGATTGTCTATAATTCCTCAGGATCCAGTTTTGTTCGGCGGAACTATACGGTAACTCGAGATGTAACTACAAGAGGATACCGCGGTATTTGTCCGTTTATTTATTTATTTGTTTGTTTGTTTGTTTGTTTGTTTGTTTGTTTGTTTGTTTTCTAGATCGAATTTAGATCCCTTCGACCAGTACAGCGACTCTGAGATGTGGACATCTTTGGAGAAGACTCAATTGAAGGAGAAAGTTCAAGCGATGTCAGGACAATTGGACGCGCCCGTCGAAGTTGGTGGAAACAACTTGAGCGTCGGCGAACGACAGTTGATCTGTTTGTCTAGAACGCTTTTGCGCAATGCCAAAGTACGCTGTAATAAGAATCGTAATATATCGGTGACGGTCCAGCAATTTACCCTGGTGTTTCTAGGTATTGATACTCGACGAGGCAACAGCCGCCGTTGATCCGGAAACTGAGGCCGCGGTACAGAATACGATTCGAAACGAATTCTCAACGTGCACTGTATTGACCATAGCTCATCGTTTGAAGACTGTATTTTCGTGCAACCGCGTCATCCTCATGAGACACGGCCAAATAATCGAATTCGACGCACCCTCTGTACTTCTGTCGAATCCTAATTCAGAGTTTTCGAGAATGATGACGGCCTCGTCGGAGAGAAGTATGTGAAGTAGTGTAACTCGAGAGCCATTGAAACGAAGTAAAAAGATTCAAATGTTCGACGTGTTTCACAGACGATATTTTATATTACGATACTTAAATGCGTCAAGTGCGATATTTTTGTTCGACTAAACATCACGTTGTATTATCTCATACATACAAATAAGGAAATAAAGTAATGAAAACAAATGTTGAATTTCCGCGAGCTATATCCATGTATATCGGCAGATTTTACAATTGGAACAGTATACGGGTTCAGAGCCATCCCGTTGATTCGGCTGCGATTGGCGCGATTTGAAATACCTATTGATTTAC
>NW_017176693.1:1365568-1380974 GCF_001652005.2 Ceratina calcarata | reverse complement strand
GGGGGGGGGGGGGGGGGGGGGGGGGGGGGGGGGGGGGGGGGGGGGGGGGGGGGGGGGGGGGGGGGGGGGGGGGGGGGGGGGGGGGGGGGGGGGGGGGGGGGGGGGGGGGCAGACGACGCCGACGCCGATACCACTGCTCATGCTCGCCGCGAATGCATACGCCGTCGGATGAAAATAATTCGGAATCGTGAATCAAAAAATGTTCATTCGCCATGCCGTCAGCTTGTTGTCACTGTCGTTAAACGTTCGTTACACGTTCACCGTTGGAATTGTCGTTACTTCAGACTGAAATGTAGTCTGTGTACGATACGCCGTAAAGGCAGATCCGTCGTCGTCGTCGAAATTTTTAGGAAGAAGGTAGGTCGGTGACTAACTGATTTTTTTTACAATGGGCATACGTGTACTACTGGGAACGATTGCACGAAACGGTGTGCCATGAGACGGTCGACGATTTCTTATCGGTGGACATGGTTGCTCGATCGTAGGCCTCACCATTGCGAACATAATCCCTATTATGATGTTGGGGCGCAAACAGAGCCTCAAGGGGGAACCCGTCTTGGCCGATTACGGACCAGAAGAGTCCCTCAATGAGAGCGCTGACATAGAATGGGTGAACAAGGTAGCTATTCTACATATCTAACAGTCTCCCGCGTACTTGTGTTCATACGTGACAGCGCAGTGTACCACAGAAACCAATGTTTCGTTTCATTCCGACGGAAGTTATGGGTGAGAAGATTGATGAGATCCTGCGCATTGGTCTCTCTAACTTCCGTTTGCTTGAACACGCCGAGGACTTTTGAAAAAGTTCCGCCACTTCGATACGTCACCTTCGTTTGCGATTTGATCATCACGTTCCTGTTCACCGCAGAGATGCTCGCCAAAATGCACATAAGAGGTATATTGAAGGTAATTCGCGCAACTTTAATTGTTTGCCCGAGGTGCGAGATACGAGACGCGAGACGACGGGCATTTTATCGGGAATCGCGTTCCAGAGGGACAAAGCTTACCTGAAAGATCATTGGTGCCAGTTCGACGGCAGCATGGTGGTCATCCTGTGGTTCTCCGTAATTTTACAGATGTTCGAGACGCTCGGTTTCGTCTCGGAGTTCAGTTACGTGTCGATTCTGAGAGCACCGCGACCGCTAATCATGATACGCTTCCTACGTGTCTTCCTCAAGTTCTCCATGCCCAAGGCCAGGATCAATCAGATTTTCAAGTGAGTGGGAAACGGTGTTCGTTTGTCGTAAGTACGATATCGTAGAGCGAATCATACGATCATCCGATGAATTTCAGACGGTCGAGCCAACAGATATACAACGTGACTCTGTTCTTCCTCTTCTTCATGTCTCTCTACGGGCTTCTGGGCGTTCAATTCTTCGGCGAATTGAACAACCATTGCGTTCTCAACACCACGGACTCGAAGCACGTAACTATAAATAGTCTAGCTATTCCCGACACGTTTTGCTCCACCGAACCCGGATCGGGATACCAATGTCCGGAAGGAATGACTTGCATGCGGCTCGACTTCTCCAAGTACATCATGGGATTCAATGGATTCGACGAGTTTGGTAATAGAACCGACTTCGCCGGCGAGTTTTTTCCGGCGATTCCGTTCGCACTTGTAACGCGCGTGTAACGGTAGGTAGTGACAGAAACAATTTCGTTTTACAGCCACGAGTATTTTTACCGTCTATCAAGCTGCGTCGCAAGAGGGATGGGTGTTCATCATGTACCGCGCGATCGACAGTTTACCCGCTTGGCGCGCGGTCTTCTACTTCAGCACAATGATATTTTTCTTAGCATGGCTCGTGAAGAACGTTTTCATAGCCGTGATCACGGAGACCTTCAACGAAATCCGGGTACAATTCCAACAGATGTGGGGCGTTCGAGGGCACATCAGTAACAAGACCGCTTCGCAAGTTAGTAACGTAACTCATAGATACGCATCGTCGGCGTCGAAGCCACGCGCGCGCGATCATCGTGACGATGTTCATTCATCAGATATTGACCGGAGACGACAACGGGTGGAAATTGGTGACTTTGGACGAGAACAAGCACGGTGGACTGGCCTCTCCGATTTGTCACGCTATACTACGATCGCCACAGTTTCGCATGGTGGTGATGTGCGCAATTCTCGCGAACGGCATCACCACCGCGACGATGAGCTTTAAACACGACGAGCAACCGAGGCACACGTACTACGACAACTATTACTACGCCGAGATCGCGTTCACGGTCTTCTTGGACCTGGAGACGTTGTTCAAAATCTGGTGCCTCGGGTTTCGCAGCTATTACAAACACTCGATTCACAAGTTCGAGCTGCTGTTGGCAATTGGTACAACCATACACATCATTCCGTTCTTCTATCTTTCTGGATTCACGTATTTTCAGGTTTCTATATCAACTTTCGTTCAGCCCTAAAAACAAAAAAAAAAGAAAAAGAAATAGAGCACAGAACAAATTAAGATATGTTAAAAGGATGAGACGGGGGGGAATCGAGGGGAAAATGACAAACTGACGTGGTCGTTGTTTTGCAATTAGGTTCTCAGAGTAGTCAGATTGATTAAGGCATCGCCGATGCTTGAGGATTTCGTCTACAAAATTTTTGGTCCCGGGAAAAAGCTGGGCAGCCTGATCATTTTCACCATGTGCCTGCTGGTCATATCATCCAGCATTTCTATGCAGCTTTTCTGCTTCCTCCGCAACTTCACCAAATTCGAAACATTCCCAGAGGTAACTTGTATCGCTTGTCGCGCTGTAAATCAAACGAGCGGATCGAAGGAAACGTGTATACGAACATACTTTCAGGCGTTCATGTCCATGTTCCAAATCTTGACCCAAGAAGCTTGGGTGGACGTTATGGACGAAACGATGATGAGGACACACGAGACGATGGCACCGCTCGTTGCTATGTATTTCATTTTATATCATCTGTTTGTTACGCTGGTACGTGATTAAATTGCTCGCTAGTGCTTATCTAACAAATCTTCGTTCTAACGAACGAGAGACACTTCTCAGATCGTGTTGAGTCTGTTCGTCGCCGTGATCTTGGACAATCTCGAGTTGGACGAAGACATCAAGAAGTTGAAGCAGCTGAAATTCCGCGAGCAAAGCGCGGAGATAAAGGAAACCCTGCCATTCAGATTGAGAATCTTTGAGAAGTTCCCGGACAGTCCTCAAATGACCTGTTTGCACAAAGTGCCGTCTGACTTTAATCTGCCGAAGGCAAGTACCCGTCCCGAGTCAGAAATCTCAACCACAGACCCCTACCTCCCCCCCCCCTTCCCCTCACATCCGCGTCCGCTGCTGGACATTGAATAACGTGGCGTACGTGACGCGTTGCCAGGTACGCGAAAGCTTTATGAGACAGTTCGTTTTTGAAATGGAAACCGACGAGAACGAGGGCGTAAAGAAGATCAATGAGACGTTCGACTCGAAAATGATCTACAGGAAACAACGTCCAGTAAAGATTCTGAACGATCCACCGAAAGTGAGAAACGTTGCGACCAGCCTGAAGAAAGCAGCTGTTACTTACATCATAAAGCGAGTAGAAAATATTCGGCTTCTTTCTACGTGTAACATCGTGTTGTAACGGACGTTCTTAATTAATTTCAGTGACTCGAACAATCAAAGATTGTTGCTAGGCGATTCTGCTATGATACCGGTGCCGGGTAAAGGTCTTCTAAAGTCACAGGGCACGATCAGTAGTACCAAGCAATTGCGTCTCGATCAGAAAAAGTACAATTCAGTTGACAATTAAGAACGAAGAACGAATCGATAATTGAAAGCTGACTGATGGAAATAATCGTGTTGGGACAGGTCGATTAGGAGAAGCGTTCGTAGCGGATCGATCAAGCTGAAGCAAACGTACGAACATCTGATGGAGAACGGTGATATCGGAGGTATAAACAGAGTTAGCTCTTCTCGCAGTAGACCGCATGATTTGGACATTAAACTGTTGCAAGCTAAGCGACAACAAGCCGAGATGCGAAGGTAAGACGTTCCAGTTTCCCTTCCACCGGCTTTTACCCACTCACTCACTCACACACACACACACACACACACACACACACACACACACACACACACACACACACTTACTCTGTTCTTTCTTGGATCGAACTGCTTCTTTTTATCACTCTTGCATTGCACTTGCGTAGAAACCAACGGGAAGAAGATCTGCGAGAGAATCACCCGTTCTTCGACACCCCGCTGTTCGCGGTGCCGCGGGAAAGTAAATTCCGTAAGATTTGTCAGTCGCTCGTTTACGCGAGGTACGACACGAACGTGAAAGATCCGTTGACGGGTAAAGAGAGGAAGGTTCAATACAAAAGTTTGCAGTGAGTGGTTCAAACTGTAACAATGAAGAGCTGCGTGGCTCAGCTCGACTCCACGGAATACGATAAAGACTCGTTATCTGTTACCTGTGTCGTCCCTGAGTTGCGATTCGACGCGACGCAAACGAGCCAAGATAAAAAGTCTTTATCGTACACCGGTGGTACAACGTTAAACAAAAGGGTAACACAGCGAAGCATGATAACACGGCATTCGTAGCAACTTCCTTGGGTTGGTCACGTACCTCGACTGGGTGATGATCTTCGCCACGACGATGTCCTGCATCTCGATGATGTTCGAGACGCCGCAGTACCGGGTGATGGAAGTTCCCGCGCTGCAGATTACGGAGTACGGTTTCGTGATCTTCATGAGCGTCGAACTGACGCTCAAGATCCTTGCGGACGGACTCTTCTTCACGCCGAAGGCCTACATCAAAGATGTAGCTTCCGTCCTAGACGTTTTCATCTACGTCGTACGTCTTTTTACACGCATAGACATCGTACTCTCGGCCGAATTTCCCCCCAGTCGAATTGAAGTGTAAAAAAGATCTGACCACCAGGTGAGCCTGGTGTTCCTCTGTTGGATGCCGAGGAGGGTACCGCCAAATTCCGGTGCGCAGCTTCTCATGATCTTGCGTTGCGTCCGACCGCTAAGAATCTTCACTCTCGTCCCGCACATGAGAAAAGTCGTCTACGAATTGTGCAGAGGTTTCAAGGAGATCTTGTTGGTAAAGAATTCGATCGGAGTCTCGACTCGTTGTGTTCAATGACAGTCGAGACGTAGACACGTGTGCACACACACCTCCGTTCGTTCAGACACAAAAGTTTTCATGACAAGTTTTTTAGGTGTCCACTCTGTTGATTTTGCTGATGTTCATATTCGCGAGTTACGGTGTGCAGCTTTACGGTGGTAGATTAGCACGTTGCAACGATCCGACGATACTGAAACGGGAGGACTGCGTCGGGGTGTTCATGAGGAGGGTCTTCGTGACCAAAATGAAGATGAAGCCTGGCGAAAACGAGAGCTATCCATCCATACTAGTGCCGCGCGTCTGGTAGGATTTACAGATGAAATCGTCGGGACTCGGAGATCGATGGTCAGAACGGCCCTGAGTACATAGATGGATGTTTCAGGGCCAATCCGAGGAGATTCAATTTCGACCATATCGGTGACGCACTGATGGCACTCTTCGAAGTGCTCTCGTTCAAAGGGTGGCTCGACGTTAGAGACGTTCTCATAAAAGCCCTCGGTCCTGTAAGTGATCCGCGAGCTCGCGAAAACAATGAAACGAACACGGGGGCACGTTCAGCCTAAGGGACGACGAACATGTATGATTAGGTAATTTTTTAGGTCCATGCCGTTTACATCCACATCTATATTTTTCTGGGTTGTATGATTGGTTTGACTCTGTTCGTCGGTGTTGTAATCGCCAATTATTCCGAGAACAAAGGGACCGCGTTGCTCACCGTCGATCAAAGACGATGGTAAAGTTTTGATCAATCAACACCGGTTCGACCGGCCTTTACGTAAGCATAAACGATTTGATTTATTATCATTGAAATAGGTGCGATTTAAAGAAGCGATTAAAAATCGCGCAACCGTTGCATTTACCGCCTAGGCCGGATGGAAAGAAGTTCAGAGCGTCCATTTACGATATGACACAGAACATCTATTTCAAAAGATTCATCGCGGTGACGGTGCTCGTAAACAGTGGCCTGCTCTGCGTCTCCGTGAGTTTCATATCATTTTTTACCCATTCCCGTGACACTTACGCGAAAACAACACACAAGAAAACTTGACGACACCGTTGTTAAATATTATTGACACACACACGCGCACGCACGCACGCACGCACGCACGCACGCACGCACGCACGACGAGCGCGCGCGCGCGCGCGTACACTACTCTCTAAAGACAATAATTGAATGACTGTTACTTTGAATCATTTGTTCCTTGCCGGCTACCATTAGACCGTGGTAAAAGTAAACTCGATACCTACATGCGTCGTTTGTGTTTTAATCTTTTTTTTATCCCTTTTTCTCCTCCCCCTTCAAGTGGAGAAGCGAGGAGGAACTCACGAAAGCGCTCGCTAGGGCGTCCGCGTTTCTGACTCTGATCTTCGTCATGGAAGTGATCATGAAAAATATTGCTTTTACACCACGTGGCTATTGGCAGTCCAGAAGAAACAGATATGATTTGCTCGTGACAGTCGTCGGTGTCGTTTGGATCGTCATGCATTCCACAATGAAGGTAATGTATCGTCAGCGAACCGATTTCAGTGTTCAATACAAAGGGACACGTTTGAACAGGCATTAGAGACATTAGGAGAACGATCATTTACGGGAATGTATACCTTTCTTGCAGTACGATTTGACATACGTGATCGGGTTTATGGTCGTGATCCTTAGATTCTTCACCATCACCGGGAAACACACGACCCTGAAAATGTTAATGTTAACGGTCGGAGTGTCCGTCTGCAAAAGTTTTTTCATTATATTCGGCATGTTTCTTCTCGTTTTCTTTTACGCGCTTGCCGGCACGATCATCTTCGGGACCGTCAAGTACGGCGAAGGCATAGGCAGGTAAATAATAAAACCGGGGAGGAGGACAGCGGGAGGTAGTCTCCCGAAATCACGAAATTGATCGGATCTCGAATAATTGTACGAATTTAGGCGTGCCAATTTTGAATCGCCCGTCACCGGCGTCGCGATGCTATTCCGTATCGTCACGGGGGAGGACTGGAATAAGATAATGCACGATTGCATGATACAACCGCCGTATTGCACCCCGGCTGCCAATTATTGGGAGACCGATTGCGGCAACTTTCATGCTTCCTTAATTTACTTCTGTACCTTCTACGTGATCATCACTTACATCGTGTTGAATCTCCTGGTGGGTAAGTACCGTTGCGACTCGCAGTCGAATCTCACGCGTAATTCTGGTCGAATCACCGTACACACGCGTTAACGCGTAAACCGTAAACCTCTTCGCGACAGCTATCATCATGGAGAACTTCTCGTTGTTCTATTCCAACGAGGAGGACGCGCTGTTGTCCTACGCCGACATCAGGAACTTCCAGAACACTTGGAACGTGGTCGACAACCATCAGAAAGGTTTCATACCAGTGAAGCGGGTACGCTGATAACAAGTCACGAGCCGCGCGGCCGTTCCTGCATCGGCTATAATGATGCATCAGTTTGTTTTAGGTGAAGTTTATTTTACGGTTATTGAAAGGCCGACTGGAGACCGATCCGCAGAAGGATCGAGTGCTCTTTAAGCATATGTGCTACGAGCTGGAAAAGTTGAACAACGGCGAAGACGTCACCTTTCACGATGTCCTCAAGTGAGTAAAATATATCTTTCGATCGCGTTCGTTTTCCAATCCGACGTATGTATCTATCCGCAATTTACTCTCAGTATGCTGTCCTATCGTTCCGTCGAGATTCGAAAAGCTTTGCAGCTCGAGGAACTGTTAGCGAGAGAGGAGTTCGAATATATAATCGAGGAAGAGGTGGCAAAGCAGACCATAAGAAATTGGCTAGAAGGTTGTCTAAAGAAGATACGTGCAAGCGGGGTGAGTTCGAGGATGGATGATTCGAAGCGAGTTAACACTGACCTTTGACTCACGTTGCAGAAGCAGCAGAACAGTCTCGTGGCAGGCCTCCGCGCGAATTCCGAACAACAACAACAGCAACAATTACAGCCTCAGCCTCAGCCTCAAGCTCAGACACAACCACAGGCGCAACCACAACCACAGACGCTGCCTCAATCTCAGCCGCAACCTCAACCACAGCAACAGCAACAGCAGCAGCAGCAGCAGCCGCAATCTCAGCAACAGTCGCAACTTCAGCCGCAGCAGCAGCAGCAGCAGCAGCAGCAGCAGCAGCAACAGCAACAGCAACAGCAGCAGCACCAGCACCAGCACCAGCAGCACCACCAGCAGCACCAGCACCAGCACCAGCAGCAGCAGCAGCAGCAGCAACAGCAGCAACAACCGCAGGAACAGGAGGAGAAGGGCAAAGAAGTGGCCAAGGAAGAGGAGATAGAGACGAAGGTAAGTAGCGAAAACGAGTTTTAAGGATGTATGGGCTATACATATATTTAAACAATGCTGGCATGTTGAATTTGTTATTATACATTCCTATTACTATTAAAAAGCTAAAATTATAGTGATTTCAAATTTTTCATAGGTAATAGTATCATCTACAACTTTTACTTAAAGCATTTTTCAATATTTTGAGAAAAAAAAAATTTTCGATTTTTNACGCTGGAGAATGGTCGGATTTTGTCAACATCAATAAAATGCCAAATAATCATACCTAACTCATTAAATATCGAAATTAGAAGAAAAATGCACTATTTTTAATTATAGGAAATGCGTTTTTCTAAGGTACATAAACTTTTGGTAATGACCATATAGCCAATACATCCTTAAATGACTGTGTGCTCACGTCGTGTTCTAATTTTGGAGCAGGAGGAGGCGAGGCCCAAACCGAAGAAACCGATGGTACTTCCGAGATCCGACAGCATAGGCAGTGGATCGGGAAGAAAATTTTTGACGCCCACACTGTCCGATCCTGCATCGATCAGATCTGAAAAGGACAAAAACGCAGCGGCCAAGAAGAAGAACAACAGGCCACCGCGTGAGCACACTTTCCTACCTAACGTACCGCGCTTGCGTTTCGTCGCAGAGTTTTCTATCCGAGAAATAATCTGCACAGAAACCGCCGAGCAAACCGCGAGACAACAGCGAGAGGCGATCAGTGCGAAGGCGGCTCAAACGAAACCTTGCAGCGTTATGCTGGAGGTTCGCGAATGGTGGAAGGAACAATTGGCGTACAGCAGTGAGTCCAGCGAAGACGAGGTTTAGACGAACCGTGATCTCATTTTTATAGCGAATCATTTTTTCGAAGCGAAACGGTAGTAAGATGATTTATCTTCTACGACTCGATTATTTTTTTATAGACCGTTTTCCAGTGGCGTACGGCTAAGAGAGACGTTATTTTACTACTGCACGAGGGAATTGTTGAGAAATAGGTACTTTCTCGTTCGAGATCGTCGTCCGCGTCTCTGTACGTTCATTTATCGTTTTCCCTCGATGTTTAAGCTTACCATCGCAGACACTCAGGTCCCACGTAGAGTAGTAGTAATCTTTCGTAGATCGTAACGACGTGTTTCTTGAGGCGATCCGTTGATCACGTTACACACATATTTTGTGCTCGTTATCGGTGTTGAAGTATTATAAAATTTCTATAGAACGATAATATAGAATTGTGTAGTAAGTTTTATACATAAAGAAAAAAAGAGAATACATTGATCAAGCTGTGGAAATGGTGGCCGAGATCGTTCTCAAAGTGCGAACAAGAATGTGTACAATGAATCCAAGTAATCTTCTTTCAGTTACGCTTTCGCTGTGAAAAGTTTGGTCGTATAAAAGGTGTGACGTGTGAAAATGATCGAACTCGAATCTTATTAATTTGTGAGAGTAACATTACGTCCCAAAGGCCTGCATTATAAATTTAAGAAAGTTACGATTTTAATACCGACAATTGTTAAGCTTTTTACAGCTTATTGTTAATGTCGTAGAGAAAAAGAAGAATCCATCGAATATTGTGGACGATCATAAAATTGGATGTTAGGTAACAGATTTTTTATAACTTGCTGGGCGAACTGTGAAGGTTCCGTATGGTCGAGTTGATAAGAAGAAATTTGTGCCGGCTGGTATACTTGAGAGGAAGTTTTTCTCTAACCATGAAAGCGTGCACGAAGGCGTGCCTTCGGTATACGCGTACATGAATGAGACGGCACGATTATTATATTTATATCCGTGTGTCGAGTTAATTTTATATAAGTACATGTATACAACGCAACGCGCGTACGTACAAATTGGGAAACTTAGAGGTGTAATCGGTACCGTTTCCGGGTACTGTAATGAATGTTGATCATTGTTGTTAGTTTACGTGCCAACGTTACGCTGTACCGTAATGCGGAGAGATAATAAATGTTGATAGATACAATTATATTGAGCCGTATCGGAATATTTTATTTCAACGAGAACGGACAAACCTCGATAATAATCGATCGGCATAAAATATAAAATGTATAAAACCGATTGTTCGTATAAAAAGTATAATTTATTGAGAGGAAGAATACTGTCTAGATTCTCACGACGCACGTTGTACGTCGAGCGCGAGAAAGCAAGACGACAGACTTACAGTTTACATCAGGAAGATATTATCGTCCGCGGCCATAATTTGATTTGCATCGGACATTTTAGTAATTGCTGCGGTAATTTCGCTCGACGTGAACTCCTGAGTCTGTTCGCTGTTGATATACTCCCGTACTCTCGACAACGATAACGACTGCGCTCTTTCCCGTTGGAACAGCTTATGGAGAAGCGTTCGGAACACCTTGAATCTGAAATAACGTGATGAAAAGAGTAATCGACGCGTTGAATAAAGGAGAAGGCGAGAATATAAACTGAAACTCGCACCTCTCGTCGGTGATAGTTGCGGAGGTTCCTGGCAGATCGTCGGCGCGGTCGGAATCGACGTGACGCGACGAACTCGTTTCGGCCGGTTTCCTTTGGGATCTAGTGATCCTGGTCGCAGCCTCGTCCACGTGGCTGTCGTCATCGTCGCCGCTGTCGAAACTGTACGGATCCTCTTCACCCGTCGCCGTCGTCGCCGTTCTCCTCGTACGTTTCGTCCTCCTCTCGGCCTGATCGTCACCGGCGCTTCCCTCGCTGTCCTGCCGTCTTCGTTTCCTCTTCTCCTTCTCCAACACTCGTTTGAAGTAGGCGAACTCTACCAGTTCTATCGCTGCGTGAGCGTCTTCCTCGGTGACGTTTTTCGACAAACGCGCCTTCGCGTGCGCGGTTGCCAATCGAATCAAGGTTTCCAACGTACGGGCCGTCACTGGTTGAGTCTGGAATCAATGACGAACGTCGATGGAACGAAGGATTCGATTGATCAGTGTTAAAAAAAGGATGCGCGTACCCTGGCCACGTCGGAATCTATCGACTCCTCCGAACGGAGTTTCGAATACTCAGCGGCGATCACTTTGCTAGCTTCTTCCGTAAGCTTCGGTTTCATGCAGCGAGCTATGTGGATGTACTTCCTCATAAAGTTTATGCTTAGAATCTGATCGCTGGAAGAAATTGAAAATGAACTCAATCGATTGCTGACTGTATGCTCGCTATTGATACTGATTGCAGCCTGGGGGAATTGCAAACGTGTACCTTCTCGATCGCAACAAGCCGTGTAACAGAGGATCGTATTTCTGATAAACCTGGGTGTCCGCTCCTTCGGCAAGGATTTGATCCGGATTCTTCGTGGTCAACATGTCCAGTTTGGTGTTCAGCGGCAAAGCATCGCCATCTTGTTCCGTTGCACTTCTATACCTGTGCATCCTAACCACGTGGTCGCTTATTATGTGATCTTGTTCGGAGTCGACGATGTCCAGTATGACGAACAACAGATCGAAACGTGAAAGGAGCGAATCTTGCAAACCGATATTCTCCATCGGTGTTTTATATTGATCGTACTGGAAAAACGTACGCCTGCTCAATTTCTATATCGGGTATAAAACGGAACAGAACTTACTCTTCCGTAGACCGGATTGGCGGCTGCCAATACCGAACAGCGAGCGTTCAGACTGGCATGTATTCCGGCTTTAGCGATGGTCACTTTTCCTTGTTCCATCACCTCGTGTATGGCCGTTCTATCGATGTCCGACATCTTGTCGAATTCGTCTATGCAGATGATTCCGCGATCGGCCAACACCATTGCCCCGGCTTCGAGCCGGCGTTCTCCCGTCTCGTTGTCCATGGTAACGGCAGCTGTCAAACCTACGCCGGACGATCCTCTGCCCGTAGTCGGTATTGCTCTCGGCGCGGTGTACAAGACGTAACGCAGCAGCTGCGATTTAGCGACTGACGGGTCACCGATCAGCAGAACGTTGATATCTCTTTCCGAGGAACCGATCAAATGTTTGTTAATAATCTCCCGTTCGTTACGTCGATTAACACCGCTTCATACCTACCCCCTCAGCCGTGTGCCGTTCGGCAACAATTTCTCCACGCCACCGAGCAGCAAACATAAGATTGCCTTCTTCACGTATTCGTGCCCGTGAATAGTAGGTGCCAGCGACTTGCTGAGTAACTCGAAAATGTCTTTGCAGGGATTGTTCTTGGCGAGCTTTTTACATATCGCAACGTCATCGTGAGAGATAGTTAAATTAGCCTCTTTGCTCAGTTGCATGATATTGTTGGCAATTAAAATGGTCCTGCAGAAACAGAAACGGTATCGACGTTTAAACGATACCCCGACGATTCGAAGGAGACACCGAATCGATAGGTAAACGTACCTAAAAGTTCCCGTCGTATAACCACCTTGTTTACCCGGCATACATCGATAACTCCCAACGATCTGAACCCTGTCCCCGGGCTTACAAAGATCTACCAAATCGTTGTCGCAAACGACGTCTACGCTCCTCGGTAGCTGCCCGGTCGGAGCTTTTTCTGGCATCTCTTGTATAGTCAACGTCTGATAATCCTTGTAGACGGAGAGACCGAACTCTGTCTCCAAGGGATTACCGTCTTCGTCCTACGTTTCAAAAATTGTTATTACTACACAATGCTTGATTCGCTGTCGCATCGAAACAATACGTTTAGTTCAGTTCAGTCGCTGTTAATTACCGTTGTCGGATACACAGCGGACTGGGGGAACGCGTCGAAGGAAGTGAAGTCTGTGTAAGCCCTTTCCAGAACTGTCTTTGTCGTACTGCAATAATGAACGCTTCTTACGACCTTTGGCCACACCAAGGAACCTGGTCGAATTTCAAATTTACACCTGAATCTGATCGATTAAAACTCCTTGATTCGCGTCGACTTACATTTTGTAACGATGCCTTCCACGCACACCAAATTACTTAGATAACGTGACGTGAGCGTTCTTGGTGTGACATGCTTGTTTCCAAAGCTGCCTTCGAACGCTATAAAAAAATCTACGTTTCCCTTTGCGTAATCGGTGTCGATGGTTGCGACGAATTGCTTCAGAGCATTCTGGAAAGCTTGATGTTCTTCAAACGAATTGTTCAATAGGCTGTGGGCGATGAATATTATTGTTAGAAAATGGTGACGAGAACGATTTAGGATAGATTCGTGATTCGTCTACCGCATGCACCTTGCTGCGCGACCAGGATTCTTTCTTCTCAAGTCGTTGACGTTTACGTACAACCTCTGCTTATTTTCTTCGATCATATTTTTAACCAGACTAGTGTAAATACCTTGGTCCTCCTGACGAACAACGCAAAGCGAACAAGAATAATAACGGCGTACCAAATGATCGGCGACGAAACCGTTTGGACACTTACCGTGTCGTCAAGGAAATCCACGTATTCCCTCTGTATCTCCTCCAGCCTTTGATCCCGATCGACCGTATCCATTTTCTTTACTCGCGGATTCCGCTTGCTATTTTCACAAAATATTATTTACACAACACGGCGACTGCGACGTTTGTTGAATGTTTGACCGGCGATGTGCTCTTGGCTTTCATAGCAATTCGCGCGGGAAAGCAAGAAAGCTGCTGCATGCGCTTGCCTGGCGCTTGCCAGCTATGTGCATGTGTTAGTTTCCCCGAGGGGACGAAATTCAAAACGAGTGTTAATAAGTGTACGCTCTGGTGTACGTCTTATCTTTTCAATGCTCGATCAGGCGTTTATAGAATTGTGATCGATATTGTTTGACACGTCAAAATAAGAACAATTTTAACCTACGTCTGGACAAATAGTTACTGATGTAATTTTATTTTGAAATTGAATGTAAAGGGAATGTGAAAATACAGGAACGGTGTAAATTATAAAAATAATAAACGTTATTCGTTCATTGTATCATTTACTTATTATTTAATCAATTATTAGGTTAATTAACATTTTAGAACGTTTTAATTATAATGATTTTGGTGTGGGGGCTGTGTGCAGGGCAGCAGGACTCTCTGGTATCGTCTTATGCGTGGTACGCATGCACATGGCGAGAGCCGTTATGATCTGACTCCGGATTCCAAAACCCTTTGCTCCCATATAATAAAATTTACTGAACCGTTATGATGAGGCAGGTATGGAGCTCTACCTCCAAGAAATGATAAACGCTGATTAACGATTGCACAGGATCGTTTATTCTGATGGCGAAAAGGCCCGCGTACAATGTCTGTATAAAATGGCGAACCTCGTGGTCGCTTACAAGTACGATCGCCACGCGTGGCTAGAAATTTTGAGCTCGATACAAAAGATATCGATTCGCTTCGATTCGTCGTTTAATCACTATTCGTAATAGTAATCCGCGAGGGCGGATGCGCGTCGGATATCAACGATTGATTCGGATACGGCGGAACGCGGCTTAGGTAAGACGTGTATTTGTAACGCGAACGTGCGTTCTCGATGATGCGTTAACGAGGACTGTTAACCGTTGAGGAGTTTGAACGGCTAAGGAAGAAGCCTACATTGGTTTAACGCAAGGGCGTAAAACTCCCTAGATATGTTGGCGCAGTGACGCCACATTGGGGTTGCTCGTGGCGCCATCTAGCGTTCACGGCTGCGAACCCGTTTTTCTCTCTGGTGCAGCAATATTGGAGCCAAGAATTTTCGCTTTTAACAAGAAATTTCGTTTTTCCTCAATAACTCCTAAACCCTTGCAGATACGCGAAAAGTGCATAGGACCTTTCTTGTAGGTCAGATCGTCCTCTACAAGAAAGGCACCCTAACGACCCCCCTACGTCCATCCGTTCGGGAGTTATTGAGGAAAAACGAAAATTGCAGAAATATTGCCGTACATATTGGAGTCAAACATGTTCGCAGCCGTGAACGCTAGATGGCGCCACGATGAACTTTTCAGCCAAGCATTTTCGCTTTCGACAACAAATTTCGTTTTTCCTCAATAACTCCCGAACGGATGGACGTAGGGGGGTCGTTAGGGTGCCTTTCTTGTAGAGGACGATCTGATCTACAAGAAAGGTCCTATGCACTTTTCGCGTATCTGCAAGGGTTTAGGAGTTATTGAGGAAAAACGAAATTT
>NW_017176693.1:1308315-1364484 GCF_001652005.2 Ceratina calcarata | reverse complement strand
AATTAACCTAATAATTGATTAAATAATAAGTAAATGATACAATGAACGAATAACGTTTATTATTTTTATAATTTACACCGTTCCTGTATTTTCACATTCCCTTTACATTCAATTTCAAAATAAAATTACATCAGTAACTATTTGTCCAGACGTAGGTTAAAATTGTTCTTATTTTGCGGTGTCAAACAGTATCGATTTGAAATGACTGTAATATAAGTAGTTGGCGCGGAATATTAACGTTTCTCAACAGTTTCTATCTGAAAATATTGCTCCCGATTTGCTCTCTCGGAATCTAAATTTGTTCCCATCGTAAGTATCATATTTAATGAGAATAATTGGACACGTTGGAAGATGACGGGAATTGATAGGAGGAGAAGACCAACGCAAAACATATCTCGGAGTTAGTGACACGACAGTGGTGAAAAATTGTGATATATTCTTGAAAATTGACATTGTAAACTGAGACTTCCTACTTTTCGTATCGATGATAAAAATACTTGTATCTCTGATGTTTCAAAAACGTAGAAAAATTTGTGTGCTCTCTTTCGACGCGAACCGATTTACGTTGGACTTTGTACTACCGAGGCGTTCACGATGCACGGTGGCACGAATCGTACGTATCGAATGGTGTTTCTGACATTAATGTACGTCGAAGAAACGGTAACTGCGACGCCGAAGAAGACGATCAGGCAACCGATCCAATCGTTCCATTTGCGTGAGCCGAAACGTATCGTCGAAGTCGAGACGAGTCGCTCCGGCGCACCCGGGGATCTCCTGTAGACTCTGAACGGTCGGCTGGCGTCCACGAATACCGGGTCGTCCCGAGCTCTTCTAGTCATTATGAAACCTTCGCTCTGTCCAGGATTCTGCTCGGCATCGCCTTTGTAATCGGAATCTTGGTCGAATTCGTCATCCAGTAGTTCCTCGTCGTAGTAAACGTACGAGTATCTTTGGAATTCGTTTTTAGGTACACCCAAGATACCGTAGTAAATAGATTTCGAGTGAATCCTCGGATCGATCGACATGCTCTGCTCGCTGTTGCGACGTCTCTGGGAACCGGAGTACACCTCGGGGGTCAGAGGTCGCACGGATCTTGCCTCGAGAGCGATAGCTCTCGAGTAGATCAAAGGTGGTAAGACGAAAACCAATGGTCCGGTCAACGATCCTCCGATCAACGCCATCACGATGTCGAACCTCGGGACGGATTCGCCTACGGCCACTCCGAGAAAAACAATGGCCGATCGTATGGCGCATCGTTTCCATCCGAAGCCTGCAATTCGAATCGCACACGACGAATCAGTTTTTGAACGCTCGATCGTGTGTTCACCGATCACCGACTTACCTCTTCGAACACGGTATTGATCCTCCAGGTCCTGGAAGAGTGCCGAATGACCGAGAGCGCTGGACAGGCAAAGTTGAACGGCCGCGATCAGCACAGCCGCGCTGGCTGCAAAACTGTCCGGAATCTCTTGGAGAACATTGGCGGTCGTGCTACCACCGTATTTAAAGACTGACAACACGGTAGTGACGACGAACAACGAGCCGCTAACTGTAACGAGCGGATCAGACGATTATCGCGAGACGATCAACTGCCACTGCCACACGTATTGCTTACCGAAGAACGAGATAATAACAGCCTTGTCGATGTCCCGAGGATGACTCATGTCTACTTGCACGGTCATCAGAGTCGGGTGTACGTCGAATTGAAACGCTAGCATTCCGTAGCCGGAGATAAATTTATCCCAGGTAGGAGCAGTCGGCACCGGGCCGACGTCGAGCTCTCGAGCATCCGTGATTATGCACCACCATATCAATACCGCCGTTAGCACGACCGTTGTGCAAGAAATCGACGCTAACACCCTGCAACGTTTCCGATCGTTACTAATTATATCGGCGCGGGGGATTTATTCAACGGCGGGGGGATGAAGTACTTCATGTCTCGCGGACTGCCGAGCCACATGATCGGACATAGAAGAACGCCCACTACTAGAAGCCAGTAGCAAAATGAGAGATCGAACCGTTGGCCGGAGATTTTCAATCCGAAATTTTGTAAGTTTTGCGAGGCTGAAATTTCACGTTACTCGATTAATGCCGATCGAATTGTGCCTTTCCTTCGATCCGTACTTACCAACTAACAGATTAGGTATGCTGCAGCCAAATACGGTGATGTCTTGGATAACCGTGACTAACATCCTTGCTCGAGAACCCAGAGTCAATTCGGTAACCGCCGCGAGGGGATTTCTGTGAAATAAGTCCAAAATTAAATTTGGCGTCGATAGCAACGGGAACGGGGAAGGAGAGAATCGTACCGATTTTTCCGGAAAATTTGAGGGTCCAGAGTGGTCGCGATTATCCATGATTTGCCAAGGAGTACGGCCGTGTACACTTGCAGAAACAGTACGACGATGACCAAAGGGATCCCGTAGAGTCCTATAACGGTGTTGAAAAAGGTTCTTCTTGTCGTTCCGCGCGAGAATCAGGTACGTGCGGAAACATGTATACGTGAAGGAGCCCGAGATAGGACGATGTAGTAGATTGAACAACAAGAAGCGATTTGAACGATTTCACCGATTTATTCGTTGAGAATGATCGACTTACACTGGTGAGGTGAAAAATTTGTCGCTTACAACGATTCCATGCCAATCGATTGAATAAACCAACAAATCAACTTAAACGAAATCGAACTCCAAGTAACTTTCAACTTATATATATAGTACATTTCACCCGTCTATGCTCGTATGTTGATATATTATCACTTAGAATCTGCGAAACACAAGGTTGCGCATCGCAAAATAAATGGAGTATGAAAAGTACGGAGGCGGCGCGAGGGTGTTCGCAAAGGAAACTGAACTGAAAAACTTTTTTATGTCCTTTGCACAGTGGTGGTCAGGACGAGACCGAGGAACTTACCGCATTGTACGATCGAGCGCGGTAACGCGATAATCGGGAAAACGCCGAAGATGTCGATGACGCACAACGTCGCGAACAAAAGCGATAATTCGGAATTGGCATCCTTGAAAAGTAGCGGTAGTCCCTCGCGATTCATGGCTGCGAATAATACCCGACACGAGTCCCCGTCGTCGCCGTCGTCTCCGTTCCGGTGCATGCGTGCATGCACACCGTCAACCGGTTTTCCGTTTTGCGGTGACGCGCACCGCACCGAACGTAACACGACACCGTATCGAACGCGAACGTACGTGTAGCGAGAGACGCGGCTGCAGCAAGCAAAAGAAGACCCACAAACGCGCTTCTTTTCTTCCTTCCAGTTGGTTCGCCAATTTGATCGTAGCCACTGTTTCTCATCTCCCTCGATAGAAAGATTGTAAAAACACACTCCGACCTACAGTCGTACAGGTGGTTGTGAACAGGTGGTCACGCGAATCACAAAGATGAAGATTATACGCGAAATATATGTTACACAGGCTATAAAACAGCTGAAAGTAATTACACTTTTGAATACTTACAGCTAGTCCATACAGTAAATGCTTAATAGTAATTCGCGTCTGAAAATGGACCGACATTCGTTAGTCTCTCGTTCACTTGGCCGTGTCGTCCGTCTCGTAAGCTGGCGAGGCCGGCGAGTAAGTGGGACTCGTGGGCGAGTAACCAGGCACTGGCGGCGAGTAAGTCGGGCTCGTCGGCGAGTAACTCGGACTCGTCGGCGTGTAAGTCGGACTCGTCGGCGAGTATTTCGTGCTCGACGGCGAGTACTGGGGACTCGTGGGTGAGTAGGTCGGGCTGGTCGGCGAATAGTTTGGACTGCTCGGCGAGTATCTGGTGCTGCCCGATGCCGTGTGCTGGGGCGAGCTGGGAGAGTAAGACGGGCTGGTCGGCGAGTATGTTGGGCTCGTCGGCGAATACGTGGGACTCGCCGGCGTGTACTGAGGCGAGGTACCGGCGAACGAGGGCGAAGTGGGCGAATACGACGGACTCGTCGGTGAATACTTCGGGCTGCTCGGCGAGTACGAGGGACTGGCCGGTGAATATTGCGGAGAGCTCGGCGAGTAGCTCGGGCTCGACGGGGAGTAAGACGGCGAGGCAGGCGTGTAATTCGGAGAGCTCGGCGAGTAGCTCGGACTCGTTGGCGAGTAACTCGGACTCCTCGGCGAGTAACTCGGAGACGTCGGCGAGTAACTCGGACTGGTCGGCGAGTAACTGGGGCTGGGCGAGTAGCTCGGACTGGTCGGCGAGTAACTCGGGCTGGTCGGCGAGTAACTCGGGCTGGTCGGAGAATAGCTCGGACTCGTCGGCGAGTAACTCGGACTGGTCGGTGAATAATTCGGACTGGTCGGTGAGTAACTCGGACTCGTCGGCGAATAGCTCGGACTGGTCGGCGAATAGCTCGGACTCGTAGGCGAGTAACTCGGGCTGGTCGGCGAATAGCTCGGACTGGTCGGCGAGTAATTCGGGCTGGTCGGCGAGTAAGTCGGGCTCGTCGGCGAATAATTCGGACTGGACGGTGTTATGCTCGGCGAGGTTGGTAAGTAAGCGGGAGACGTGGGCGAGTAACTCGGCGAAGCGCCGCCCGCCGGTGACATCGGATACGGGCTCATGCTGGGTCCCGGACTCCCTGGACTTCCGGGTTGCGGCGAGTACGCGGAATACGCTGGCGAGAGTCCCGAGGCGTCCGACGCGCCAGAAGGCGAGAAGCACGCTCCACCCGGTGTCATACCGCTGCCGAGCGCCGGTGACATGCTCGAGGCGCCGTAACCGGGCGTGGCACCCATCCAAGGCGTCATTTGAGGACTCATGCTCGGCGTAGCCACGCTGCCGAAGAACATCCCGGCGGTTCCCATTACACCGGCGCCCACCGCCATCGGTATTTCGATGCCGGCCTTACACTTCTCAGCGTCCAACAGCAGATCGAAACATCCCGTGCCTATCCGCGGTAGCTGTCCCATGATGATGTTCTCGGAGACTCCTCTCATCGGGTCGACCTCCGCGTGAGACGCCGCGTCCAGCAGCACGTCGACCGTTTCCTCGAAGGAACATCTCATGAGAGCCCCGGTGTCCTGCCGGTTGATCCCGTGACGGGTGATGGCCATCAGGTGGCCTTTCGCCGTCATAACGTCGCAGAGCAACGCGAGGTGACGATAATTCACGTAGAGGCCGTAGAATTGTAGAACAGCGTTCATCTCTTTCTCCACTGACTTCCTCACGGCCTCGATGCCCAACACTTGGAATATCTCGCAGATGTCGTTGCTGAACGTTCTCACCGGGTCGACGTCCCTTTCGCTCAACACCTTCATCAGGCTCGTGCCGTCCGTTTCCAACAACCATTCCGCTATCGCCTTGAACTCGCCCGTTTCCGTGACGACTATGCGCTTCTTCGAGTCCGTTTGTGGCAGATGCATGTACACTTTTCCTATCGCCTCGATACCCTGTAACGTCATGTCGCTGAGCATGTTCGCCTCGATGCACCGGAGGAACATGTCGTCCTCCATCTTGTCCACGGTCTCCTCCTCGGTGTCTTGGAATTTATTGTCGTCGCTGTTCATTATCCTGATTCGCAGGACCAATTTCTCAGCGTTGTCGTCGTTGAATATACAATTGAGATCGTCGCCGAAGCCCGCGTTGATCTTCTCCGCGATCTGTTCCATGGTCAATTTCTTGTCGGTCATCCTCTTCCGGTCCAATTCGATGCGAAGCAGCCACGGCGATATCTTGGTCGGGTCGAAGTCGGGCATCTCGTAATAAACGTTGACGAACTCCTGATCCTCCGCGATGACCGTGTTCTGTGGGTCCGGATCGTAATAGATGGCAGTGTTCGCCGTGACTTTCCTCAGCGTGGTGTGTTCCAGTCGGCAGAGCACGTTCTTCGCTTTCTCGGCGTCCCTCGCCGCGGCCCCCGTCAAGAAGACCGTCAGAGACGGAGCCTTTGGCTTTTTACTGATGTTGATGATCTCTTTCAACCTGGGCACGCCCAGGGTCACGTTCTTCGACGATACACCCGCGAAGTGGAACGTGTTCAAAGTCATCTGGGTCGCGGGCTCGCCGAGCGACTGCGCGGCCAATGCGCCCACCATTTCGCCGGGCGACACTTGGGCCTGTTGAAACCTGGTCTCGATCTCACCGATCAGCCATTCGAACGCCTCGCTGGACAATCGGAACTCCTCGGAGACACACTTCGTACACAGAGTGGATCTGACCAAGCACTGGAACAGCAACGTCGCGTTCTCGTTCGCCTGTTTACTAAGCCTGTCGTCACCAGCGACGATGATACACTTGTCCAGCAGATCTTTCACACCCTGTATGACCCTCATCGGACTGAGATCGGTCGGTGCACGCTTGTTTATGTGGAAGATCTTTTGCACGTTCCAGATCATTCTCTGCAGATTGCAAGGCAACACGACCTTCGACTCGCCGCTGGGGAAGATCTCCCTGAGCACGGCGCGATCCTTGTTCAGCTGTTCCCATTCGCGCTCCAATTCCGATATCACCTCCCCGGATCCCATCATCTCCTTTACGATGTCCTCGTTGAAGATACGGCGGAGGTATCGTTCGTTCGTCGGATCGAACTTGAACTTCTTCTCGAACGCCTTGTTGCTCAATTTGATCGTGGGCAGATTCTGGAACTCGACGGTTTCACCGCACAGACCGTCCTCGCCGTAACGCAATTGGATCAGTTGGCCCACGGAGTTCCTCACGGTTCCGTCGTAGTGCACCATCACGGACTCCATGGCCTTTATCAGCCGACGTTGAATGTAACCGGTTTCCGCGGTTTTCACAGCGGTATCGATGAGACCCTCGCGGCCTCCCATAGCGTGGAAATAAAATTCCGACGGGGTCAGACCGGCGAGGTAAGAGTTCTCGACGAATCCTCTCGACTCGGGACCGTAATCGTCTTTGATGAAATGCGGCAGCGTTCTCTTGCGAAAACCGAACGGGATACGTTTACCTTCCACGTTCTGCTGACCCACGCAGGCGATCACCTGAGAGATATTGATGTTGGACCCCTTCGAGCCCGACACCACCATAGCCTTTAGATTATTGTACTCGGTCAACGACTTCTTAGCAGAGCCACCGGTCTTGTCACGAGCGTCGTTCAAAATTCTGTTCACTTGATTCTCGAACGTCTGCCTCAGCGTATTACCAGGAGTCGGCTCCAGTTCCATGTTGTGAGCCTTCTGGATCACCTCTATCACGTCCTCTTTCGCTTTTCTGATGGCCTTCTGGATCTCTAGATAAGTCTGCGGATCGGCGATGGTGTCACCGATACCGATCGAGTGACCCTCCAACAATAGCCAGTTGTTGATCACGGTCTGGATGTTGCCGTAAAATCGGCCGCAAACTTCGTGTCCCAGTTCCAACATACAAATGTGAAGCAGAGATCCGGCGGAGGTACCCAACGTCTTCTTGCAGAGTATTCCCATCACCAGTTCGCCGTGTTCCACCATTACTTTCGTGTCGCCGGGGGAGATCCATTTGTACGGACCGTCGTCCTCCTCGTCCGGATGTGTGCTATGAGTTCTGATCATGTTCACGTTGCCCGGTATGATCAGGGAGAATATCTGCTTTCCGGTCCACAGCGGTTTCGGTTTCAAGATGCACGGTTGAGGCATTTTCCCGTCCCAACTGGGCAAGAACATGAGGATGTTCATCATCTGTTCTTTCTCGATGAACACGTCCCTCTTGGTCATCTTCCTGACCGCAGTCAACGTGTCCTGCACGATGCCCATCACCGGTTTGTTCGCTTGAGGCGTGATGATCTGTCGTGGCGTCACGTGAATGTTCTCCACCTCAGCTCGGGTCTCCATGGACTGCGGAACGTGCAGATTCATCTCGTCACCGTCGAAGTCGGCGTTGTAAGGTGACGTGCAACTGAGGTTCATACGGAACGTGCTCCAAGGGAGAACTTTCACCCGGTGGCCCATCATACTCATCTTGTGCAGGGTAGGCTGAAATTTATTCGAACGAGATTAGACGACGAAACGAAAACGGACGCGTACTAATTTCGAGACTAACCTGTCGATTGAAGATCACCAGATCGCCGTCTCGAATGTGCCGCTCCACCCTGTAACCGCACTGCAAGTGCAGATCGGACGGTTTCGGGTGGAATCTCAAGTCGATCCTTTCCCCGTTATCTCTGACGATGTACTTCGCCCCCGGATACTGCGAGTTCCCACGTCTCACAAGCTCTTGCATCTTGTCGATGTTGAAAGGCGTCACGATCTCGGGAAACGTCAAGTTCTGCGCGATACTGCGGGGCACGCCGACTTGATCGATCCGCAGATTGGGATCGGGGGTGATGACGGTACGAGCCGAAAAGTCGACTCGTTTCCCCATCAAATTTCCCCGTATTCTACCTTCCTTTCCTTTCAGTCTCGCCTTTATAGCTTTCAACGGCTTGCCCGATTTCTGCATGGCTCTGGGCATGCCGGGCATATCGTTGTCCACTAACGTCGCGACGTGAAACTGCAACATCTTTATGTTCTCCGATATCACGTGCGCCGCTGCGCCCGCTTGCTCGTTTCTAATTAATTCGTTGTTCGCTTTTATAATGTCGGCCAGTTTGTGCGTCAGATCGTCCTGATTCTTCGCCGAACCGTACATGATCACCGCTGGTCGTACGGAGAGAGGCGGAACGGGCAGGACCGTCACCACCATCCAATCGGGTCGCGCAAATTTCGGATCCATACCGAGTATGAACGATTCTTCGTCCGTGATGTGCTTCAGAATCTCCCACGCTCTCTCCGCCGTCAACGCCATTTTCTTCTCTTGCGAATCCTCGTTTACATGCGTCCATTCGGCAGTTACGTCTAATCCCGATCTACGAAGATTCGGCTGATATCTACCGCAACCACCGTGTCCCAGTTTCCTCTCCGCGGGCTGTGTCTCTTGATTATCTTTCTTGATGTCCATCTCGTCTCCTCCCTCGCAAATGTTCTTGCTCTTACACAGATCGTACACGAAACTGAGACGTTTCCGTGGCTGACCTTTGGTCTTCATTACTATTTCCTTGATCTTCGGATTATGCTGCGATCGGAACAAACATCAGATTAGAACAGTACCAGGAGAGACGTTCTAGTCGTCGATGTATCCCTCGCTTACCGGACTGACGAGCAGTTTCGAGCAGTAGAAGCACACGCATCTTAAAATTTTAATCGTTTTCGTTATGAAACCGACGTGGAAAACTGGTTTAGCCAGATCTATGTGCCCGAAATGTCCTGGACATTCTGTCATATTCCCGGCACACGTCTGGCACCTGGAATTTCTGTCGATCACGCCTTGTCTCGGATCCATCAGTCCGCCGAGCTTTGGCCGACCACCTTCCATCGTTTCTGGAAATCGAATGCCGCCATCCGTGACCGACATCCGACGCTGTATAAAATGTTACAAAAGTTGTTGAGAATCATGGTACGACGATGTACAGCGAAGTACACGTCGAACAATAAAGATCGCAGCATGGATAGATCGTTCTTATTTTTTCGTGTTACTCATAATTCTGAAAAGCCTTTATTCTTGTAAACGTTACAAAGTGCAACGATGCAACGGTGCATCGATGCGAGTTTGTAGCGCGTTCCAACGTTTCGTGAAATGTCGACATGTGACGAAATGACTGGGGAAAAAACATGATCCACGGGCACAACGACTCGCAATCAACCAACTTACTATCTCATCAGGGGATAGAATGCCGAATTGGACCCTTTTCACAGTACGCAGAGGCGCTTTCGAGTCGGACGTGGCCATTTTGCAACGAGCACGCACTACTTTTCCCGCGGCCTTCTGCGTCGCGAGTCTCGCTAAGTCTGTTTAACCGTTCGTTGTTCCTTGTCGTTCCTTCCCGATGGAAGGGATGAGGGACTGCTTCCATCCCTTCCATCGGCCACGTCCATGGGGCACACACACCGTGGGATTTTCGGGGCGTGCGCAGTAGAAGTTGTTAGTAGTAACCTAGTACCTAAGTACCGTACCAACGTTTTCATTTTGTAGGTACCATTAAGTTCGGAACGCCAAGATAGGATTGGAATTCAAGAAATTTTTTTAAGAATGATCTTAAAAATACAATATTACATTGTTTGAGTTCATGTTATTTGAAATAATCATTTGAATTCTGTCAAAAGTTCAACATTGCGCACGGGTTCGCGGTCACACGACATCCCTAGCTGTGACGTCACTCGCTCATGAAAGCCTTCCTGAAAGTAATGTAATATTGCGATACCTTCAGCCGCGTTTCGATGTCAATTCCGGTTTAATTGTAGAGTTTTTCTTTAAATCAGCGCGTTTTATCGTTAATTAATATCCATTAAATAAGCACGTTAAGTGAAATATGTATATTTACTCGTAATATTTATTTATTTTTACTTATTTGTCCATTTTATTTGGACCTAATATACGGTGCCCAAAAGGTTCTAACCTAACAGAGAGGAAATTTCCTCTCTGGCTCTGTAAGAAAGCATCTGTTTAGAGCCTTTAATATATGTGTATGTACTTTTTCTACACTACTACGCTTTTCGCTTCGATAGTGTTTGCGTGTGAGTGAATCGAGTGAATGAGGTGAGCTCGTATCCATTCGTATCCCGTAACTCGTAGTGTTGATCTACTGAAAATGGCTACTTCGAAAACAACAAACACATACAACAGACAAAACTGGGAAGACGCTGTGAGTAAATGTACACAGCGATCGCAAATTAATACAATAACAATGACAAATTGATGACTCGGTATCGTTTTGTTCTAGGAATTCCCGATATTATGTCAGACTTGCTTAGGTGACAATCCCTATATTCGTATGGTAAGTCGAACGATGTTCTAAGATGTAACAATTTCGTTCAATTTCGACAAATATTTTTTCAACATGGTTCACAGACGAAGGAGAGATACGGAAAGGAGTGTAAAATATGTATGCGGCCATTCACCGTGTTTAGATGGTGTCCTGGCGCAAGGATGAGATTCAAGAAGACGGAGGTCTGTCAGACGTGCAGCCGTTTAAAGAACGTCTGCCAGACCTGTTTGTTAGACTTGGAGTATGGTTTACCCATTCAAGTGAGAGACGCGGCACTCAAGATCAAAGACGATTTACCCAGATCAGACGTGAACAAAGAATACTACGTTCAGAACATAGACAGTGAAATCGGGAAGATAGATCCAACCTCGCCTGCAGGTGCTGTTGGGAAGTCCGCAGCAGCCAGTGACCTGCTGATGAAGCTGGCAAGGACCAGTCCTTATTACAAACGGAACAGACCTCACATCTGTTCATTCTGGGTGAAAGGAGAATGCAAAAGAGGAGAGGAATGTCCGTATCGGCATGAGAAACCGACGGATCCCGATGACCCGTTAGCGGATCAAAATATCAAAGACCGTTATTACGGTGTTAACGACCCTGTTGCGGACAAACTGATGCGCAGAGCTGCGGCCATGCCCAAGTTAGACCCGCCGGAAGACAAATCTATCACGACCTTATACGTTGGAAACTTGGGCGACGTTTTAACGGAGAAACAGCTGCGCGATCATTTCTACCAGTACGGAGAAATACGATCGGTGACCATGGTCCCTCGTCAGCAATGTGCCTTCATCCAGTACACGCAAAGAAGCGCTGCGGAAGCCGCAGCAGAGAGGACGTTCAACAAGCTGATACTGGGAGGTCGAAGACTGACGATTAAGTGGGGACGTTCGCAAGGAAGGCAAACGATATCTGCGGCAGAAGCGACCAGAGAGATCCTAGAACCGGTACCAGGCTTGCCCGGGGCTTTACCACCACCGCCGGAGAGTATGGGAAACAATTTTTTCAATCTGCAAACTACCCCGGGCATGATGCCGCCGATGATGATTCCACCTCCGCCCGTTGCTCCGCAATTTATGTTCCCTCCTCAAATGGCAGCCGCAACCGCAACCCCGATCTTCCCACCTGGAACCGCTCCGATACATTATCCGAGCCAGGATCCATCGAGAATGGGCGCGTCTCAGGGCATAGGGAAGCCTTGGCCCGAGGAATAATTATTATACTTCAACTGTCGAACGATTGTAATTATACGAGAAGAATTTATAAAATATAAACGTATATCTTCGATCTTGTTCATGGAAATTATTATATTTGTTGATCATCTGTCTTGCACCCCGAGTCTGACCCGTCTGAGTCTGACCCGTCCCGATCAGAAACGCATCGCGGAATTCTTCCGAACGTTTTCGTACTTCCAGCACCATCTACTGTGTCGATGGACGAACATCGTTCGTAGCTGACGCAGATTAGCGGCGTTAGCGGCGAGTGTCATCATCGTATTTTAATACGTGTCCGTGGTGTCTGTGTCCGCTGGTGGGCTGCTGCTGGTCTATGGTGCCTGTCCGTCCGGTGTTTCTGCTACGTAGCTCCCGTTTCGTGAATCTATGGAGTGTTTTCGTTGTCGGATATCTTTGAATTTCTGTCTGTATTAGCATAAGGCGCCTAGCGCGCCTTCCCGTCACGATGAACATGTGTCGGGCTCGATTGTTATTCCCCTTTCTGGCGCTCAGCCTACTCCCCTTTGCCCGTCCCGACGAGCACACTCACGTCGTAAGTACCGAGGAATCGACATGTTTTCGAAATGTCAAACGTGCAAATCCGTCCCGACCGTTCATCCACGTCGGTTTTTCAATTTTCGCCTCTCGTTATCTCGTATTACATATAATTCGTCTCCTCTCGCTCCGATCGTCTGCGACCGAAAGTCGACGCGTAACGTATCGTTGATTTATGGCTTGATATTTACACGACGTTTAGACGAAATCAGCGTGTCGCGATCGCGCCCAATCTTAAAAATGAACCCGTCTCTTGACATCAATCATTTTTACACGCGCTTGTTCCGCTATTTACGCGTTTATCGCGTTCGCTCTAATCTATCAATAGACGTGAGTACATACATAAGTATTTTGTTTCATTAGTACGAAGATAACGACGAAGTTGTACTGTGGATGAGCACAGTTGGACCATATCACAATCGCCAAGAGACCTATTCCTATTTTTCATTACCTTTCTGTTCGGGTACAAAGGACGTCATTAATCATTATCATGAAACGTTCTCAGAAGCACTGCAAGGCATCGAACTCAAATTTAGTGGCCTGGAGATCGAATTCAAGGGTATCTTTTAATATGGTTAAAAACAGTATCGAGCGTCGTAATCCGTATGTAAATATTGATCTTTGTTTACAGCCGATGTTATCAAGACGGAATACTGTCAAATAAAACTGGCCGAAGAAAGCGAGAAAGCCTTTGTATATGCAGTAAAGAATCAGTATTGGTACAAAATGTACATGGACGATTTACCAATATGGGGTAAGATCGACGTTTCTGCTCGATTCATAATCCTGCACGATGACACACGTTCGTATCGTGCATCGCGTTATTAATCGTCCACGTTGCGTAGGTGTCGTGGGAGAGCCCGAAGAAAACAATGGTGTCGTGTCTTACTATATTTGGACGCATAAGAAGTTCGACATAGGGTACAATGGGAAGCAAATAGTCGACGTGAACTTGACCAGTGAGAACAAAGTGAAGTTGGTGCAAGGCGCAGCCATCTCGTTCAGTTACGAAGTCAACTGGAAGAAGAGCAATGTTAAATACGAAGACAGATTCGACAAATATTTGGATCCGAATTTCTTCCAGCACAGAGTGAGTGTAGATTTGTTGTGATTAACGTGAACTGCCACGATCTAAATTTAATTTCTGTGTTCCAGATCCATTGGTTTAGCATTTTCAACAGTTTCATGATGGTGATCTTTCTCGTTGGCCTCGTCTCCATGATTTTGATGCGCACACTGAAGAAGGATTACGCTAGGTACAGTAGGGACGAAGAAATGGACGATATGGAACGAGATTTGGGCGACGAGTACGGATGGAAACAGGTCCACGGCGACGTGTTCAGACCCGCCAGCCATGCGATGCTCTTTTCCGCCCTTATAGGCGCCGGCTATCAAGTGATTATTAAATAACGTTCGCAGAACCGTCGCTTTGTCGCTGAGATTCGTGTTAAAAATGTGAAATGGTTTGCCGCACAGGTGACGGTGGTCGTGCTGAGCGTTATCATTTTCGCTATCCTCGGCGAGTTGTATACGGAGAGAGGGTCGATGCTGTCGACAGCGATTTTCGTATACGCCGCCACGTCGCCTATAAACGGTTATGCCGGAGGAGGTTTGTACGCGCGTATGGGAGGTCGTATTTGGATCAAGCAGATGATCCTCAGTGCCTTCATGTTACCTTTTATCGTCTGTGGAACGGCATTCTTCATTAATTTTATCGCGATGTACTACCACGCCAGCCGCGCCATCCCGTTCGGTTCGATGGTAAATTTTCATTTCCGTTCGACCCGTCGTGCAAATGGCAAATACGTTCGGCTCGGCGTTTCGCTGCAACGAACCGTTTTGTTCACAGGTAGCTGTCACGTGCATTTGCATATTCGTTATATTGCCATTGACGTTGGTTGGAACCATCCTAGGCCGCAATCTAGCCGGAACACCGGACGCACCGTGCAGAGTCAACGCGGTACCTCGACCTATTCCCGAAAAGAAATGGTTCATGGAACCGTTGGTGATCATAATGCTCGGAGGCATCCTGCCATTTGGATCGATATTCATTGAAATGTGAGCGACCCTGCATCGTTCGCCGTCTTCCTTTTTTTAAATTTCGACACTACTTACCTAGCGTGTACAATCGTACATCTTTTTATTTCAGGTACTTCATTTTCACATCGTTCTGGGCGTACAAAATCTACTACGTGTACGGGTTTATGTTACTAGTATTCGTTATTCTAATGATAGTGACCGTCTGCGTCACTATTGTCTGTACATATTTCCTGCTGAACGCTGAGGATTATCGATGGTGAGTAGGCCGGACGGACAGAGCCTACGCGACCAGCTTAGCGTAGAGTTATTACCTTTAGTTAGTACCTTTTCATTGGTGATGTTCGTTCTATTTTCTTTTTCTAGGCAGTGGACAAGTTTCTTAGCAGCAGCTTCCACCGCTGGTTACGTCTACGTATACTCCTTCTATTATTTCTTCTTTAAAACCAAGTGAGTACACATCGTGCTAGTTTGAATTCGTTTCAGGATGCGACTGTATATCTTTTGTCGTTTCAGAATGTACGGTCTCTTCCAAACGGCGTTTTACTTCGGTTACATGGCGCTGTTCAGCCTCGCATTGGGCATAATGTGCGGCACGGTCGGCTACGTCGGCACTAACGCATTTGTAAGGAAGATCTATTCCACGGTTAAAATAGACTAAGGCACAAGTCTGGTGTAACGTCTACGATCGAACGTGGATCAGACGAAAGGCTCGCAGAGCGAATTCTGCTGGTCTCCGTAGAGTAGGACTCTACTTTCTTTTGACCGTTTAAATTATTCCCATTACTCGACGAGTGACGATCGCATTAAACGCGATCGTGGAAATGGTATATCGGTAACTACCACCTGGAATCGCGTTACATTCGATTCCTTGTCTAACGCTCGAACGTCTATCTAACGTCGCAACAATATCTTCATCTCGATCCTTAATCTATTCGTTCGATCGGAAGTGGACGACGGACAACGCGAACACCGGCCGGCGGTTCAAACGGTCGCACGTATCGTCCGCTCCACGACGAATCGCACAGTGGATAGCATTGTATGACACTCCGCCAGTAAATTAAAACGGACTACCGTACCGTTGAGACAGCGTACGACCACCGTACCTCCGTTACCAAAATTACCTTCCTTAGCCCTCGAAAATGTTTTACTGGAAACATTTCCATCGAATCGTAAATCGTTGAAACCAAGTATCGGTGTATCGCGAAACCGAGGAAACCGAAAGAGAAAATATTATGTATACACGTACAAATTGTACAGTAAAGATTTTCGATGCAGTTTATTCGTAAAATAGGTATTTCAGTTGACGATAATGTTAAGTACACAGTGCTTAAAATCGCGCGTGAGTATGAAATCGAAACTTTAGTCGTATAAGCGCTTGGTTAACGGCGAGGCGAATTGAGTAAGATAAATCTTAAGAGATAAAAGCTAGGAAGCTAGATCGGAGTAAGAATGTGAATAATAAGACATCTTTTTCATCGTTGACTACGCATCACGAGCAACGAGACAGTTATTTGACGTGGATACTCGTTTCTGTAAGCTGTAAGTGCATTGGTAACAAATGTAAAATATCGTTAGCCTGTAACCGGTGGTAAAGTAAATCCTCTTTTTAATTCCGTGGTCCCCTGCGCGCCTGGCTAATGTACCCATTTATACGTCTGATCGGTGCTAACGTTGTAAGGAACACGTGAGGGGACGTCGTACTGATCGTCGTGAACGAGTTTATCCTAACGCGATGCATCGTCGAACAAAAATATCAATGAAAACACGAATATGGACACACGGTTTGTTGTTAGACATAGCAGTTCTAAGAAATATAAAATTTCTACATACAATAAAAATACAATTGTACATATACTTGATTCGTGGACCGATCATTATCGTTACCATCGCCACTAGTCACTGTTACTAGTACTACGTACTGTATGTACGTACCAGTACTCTCACCTCTGGCCCTGCTATTTTACGTACAGTCTCTGTACATACATAATGATTTATTGGTGATTTGATGATTCAGTATCGGTATCGCACCGTCGCACACAGGCGGTCGCGGTATTCGAAATAATAGGTACTACGATAATCGAAAAGAATGCGGAATCTTATCAGGATCTTTAGTCGGATCGGAGAAGAGGTCGATCTCGGTCGATCGATGATCAAATGGAAAGTGTTATGAATTAAAAAATATAAGAGAACGAGTTTGGAATCTAAATTTTTATAAATTTTCAAACTGTAACCGATGAATTGACGAGAGTGGTGCCAGTGTGGCACTGAAAACTGCTCCGTCGTCGTATACACACCGAAGTATTCACGTGTCAAAGCGCACACGTCGACCGTCTACGTACTTATATATACCTCCTCGAGAACAGAACGGAGCGTAGCGTACAAGTGTAGTACGATTCACACCTGTTTGTCGGTCGGAGATCTTGGTACGTCGTGGTGAACGAACGTACACAACGCGAGTGGAACGGTGTTCCGAGTTATTTGAAACTGAAATTTTCCCGAGGCACCTTTGGCAAACGGGAAATCAGAGAGATGGCACCGAAACAGAGGATGCGTATCGCCAACGAAAAGGCCACGAAAAACATTACGCTTCGTGGAAATGTTCCGAAGTCGTCGGTACGTTGCACATATTATTATCTGATAAAGCATGTCCTGATCGTTCGTCGACGACGCGAGATATTTGAAGTCTGTCAGTCCTGTAGAGATTAACGATCATCGGCTCGCAGCTACCAGGTTATAAACCGTTACGAGCACGTTGAATTTCGAGTCTGTCAGGCTCGCACAATTTTCATGAGATAAAAATTAACGAACGTCAGCGAATTTCGTGGAATCGCGAGCCTCGAGTTTTCTACGTTAACGAGAATGATAGGACGTTCTGTCAGTGATCCTACCATATGCGTCGACAAACATGTGCAAGGCCCTCGATAACAGTTGTTCGCGTTTCGTTAATGGAATTCTGTAGGAATACGTTCGTCTCAACGATTCTCTCGTCTCGCTGACACGTACTTAACGACATTCTAATTTGTGTATCGTAGAAACCACAAGACGAAGGATCTCCGGTAGGTCCTTGCCTGCTGGCACTCTTCCTCTTCGTCGTCTGTGGTTCCGGTGAGTCACGTCCAATTTTTAAATTATCCACGGGCCTTCGAGAAAGTCACTTTACGAGAAATTCTTTATACTTTCAGCTGTGTTTCAAATAATTCAAAGTATTAGAATGGCTTAAGGATGAGCAACGTGGAGGAGTTGCGACGATGTTACTGTTACTGTTAATATGACGAGAAGCCGTCTACAAACTATTGGTATAAAAAAAAAAAAAACGAGATCAACAGACTGTGTACTATTACATATTGTAAAAACGTGTAGGCGTCGATGATACTGACACGAAGCTGAACTAAAATCTCCGATCTTCCTCTTTTTGCTACAACTCGAATTATTTACAAAGGAAATTCAGCATTTATAAATATTTTACTCAATCGCAACTGTACCGGCGAAAGATGATCGCGTTTACAATTTTATTTACAGATATGGAATGTCAAACGATGTTCCTTCGTTGTGCAATGTCGGCTCGTCGCATTTTTTATTTCAAGCTTCTGATTCTCTCGCTGGTACATTTGTATAGTAAATAACTGTATATACATTTATCATCGATTTATTATATATCAATTCTCGGTAATCAAAGCATTCCACTGTGACCAGTTGGTAGCTTTTGGTTGTTTATATATTTTAGAGGCCTTAAGAAACGATAAGTCATTATACGTGTAAAAAATATATATTATATATATATATATGATCAATGTAATTTATCCTAACGAAATATTTGCTATGGACAATTGTTTGTCTGAATAAATTATACTATAATTAAGCAAACTTGTTGTCTAAACTTCTTTCACCTATCGTTAATAAGAGAGTAAAATATGAAAGTAAGGGACAGCGGTACTGTATACTACTGTATGTATAGGTATCCGCATATCCATGTCCCGATAGAGGGAGTCGTGACGTGACTGTTGCTGTTGCTGCGGTCGTGAGAGGAGACAACTAATTTCTCGAGAGAAAATTCGAAAGCAAATTGTTTAATAATTAATAATATTTGTCGATCACTTGACAGAAGTGTATTTGCTGCGTCGTATTTTGAGATCAGTCTTGTTAAAAGTCTTCAGAAATGGCTGGAATTTTCAATTTATTTGGGGATACGTCGGAACACGTTAGAGGTAATAAAATTTCCTCGCTAGATCTAGACTATTGCTGTATGCTTTTCCTTCGAATCGAATGTCGAATTGACATTTCAATTATTTGACACGCGTTTATCCGAGAACAGATTCGGTTGCAAAGCCTTTGTCAAGATCCAAGACAGTACTCGGCACAAACGGTGGCTATTTGAAAAATGTTGGTCAGTCGAGGCCAAAGGGATTGTCGATCAGATCAAACTCAGTTTTAAATGTACCTGCTACCCCCAATAAACAAGAGGCTGCTAAACAACAGGAATCGACGAAATTAAAATTAACGCAGATAGACAAAGATGATCGAGCGATATCACCTACGAAGCATCCTTTACTAAAGGTATAAATTGTTGAACACGTCTGTTTCAAATGACAGGATCTGGCACTTTCTTACGTTTACAGAAAGAATCTGTCAAAGCAAAAGATGCATCACCGAAATTATCACTTAAGAAGGATATGAAATTGCCAACGTCGTCGGATAAACACCACGTTTTCAAGAGACCATGTACTCCAAAAAATCATGTTAGAAAATCGTATCGAGAACCAGAGATCTTAGCACCATATTATGATATGCAATTTGAATTGGGTATGAAATTTATAATGGGAAATCACTTTCTATCTACTAAGAAAATAGTGAAGTTACATATACATATATATATATATATTCGCAGATGACATTTACACGAAACCGTTGGAGAACGAGTTCAGGGAATTGTTTATGAGAAAGAGGAACAGGGTAGTGGTTTGTGAAGACAAAGGATTTGCATTAGGTATTAAAATTTAAATGTGATTCTCCGTTATATCAGTTGAAACGAGTTCCTGATGATTGAACTATTTATTTAGATCGTGAACGAATCAATGTTAAAGTACCAGAATTCAATACTAGTCCAAAGATCATTGACAATTACAGGGTAGAGGAAACCGTTGATCTGCCAGCGATATCAGATTAATAACTAGAATCCATGGAAGTTAGTTTACGATGGATCATAAGTTTTTCATTAAGAATTTGTACGCGAAAATAATTAAAATTTGTACCAATGTATAAGTAACTTGATAAAGTAGCTTTCACATCATGTTTATTCCTACACGTAAATAAATTATTTTTTCTAATAAATGATATTCGTGCGAGCCGTGTACGCATTTTCCCCTCTACATCTGTCGATGCATCTAATTGACGATCGTATTGGCAAATTGTTATTTATGAAAATGACGTCGGACAGATGTTTGATCGTAATAGCTGGTGATATAAAGGATCATACTTTTAATCGCATGTGTTACATCGCCGAAAGTTTGTCCACTCTACTACCGAATTTCCAATATAGAAACATAAGCAAATGTAACGAGAAATGGGACGTAAGTGGATTCGTGTCGTATGTTTCTCTTGCGAACGATTATATCCAAAACTCGTCCTATATAGTATTGGCTGAAAGAAACTTGCAAGCATTACGGATGGACTCACAACAAGTCGCCTTTGGTATGGAAGGAAATCGGGATTACTCGAACTCGCATAGATTACGTGGGAGGTGCTTATCAGTTTTGGAAACTTTTGAAGAATTATTATGATGTCACGTCTTACTTGAGCGAAGAGGATCTCGAAGATTTACACGAAGATCTGTTGCATGTAAATCTTCTCAATTTGATTTTTCGATGCCCGTTCGTTCGTTCGTTCGTTCGCAGTACTCAGCAATTTCGTTTTACGAAGGCTTACAAAGTGAAAAAGATGAAGGCGAGAGCTTCGCAAGTGCAAGAAAAGTATAATCGAATAACGATAATAGGGGCAGGTAGGTCGATGTGTCTGGACCTTGTCCCCCAACTTTTAATGACCAAGGAGTTATGGTCGTCTCACGGGATCATTATTAATTTGTACGACGAACCCGGATGCTACTTCAAACTGAGGAGGATCTTGAGAGACTCAGGCACGATAGGTGCCGGTATTCGTAGAGTATTCATCGTTGACAGTATTCCCGAGGGATTGGAGAACTGCGACGTGTTGATCTACCTCGACAGTTATTCGAGGTATCGGGATCATTGAACCGCGACTTTTATACGCGTTCATACGATGTTCAAAGAAGCGTAATTAAGATCGGCGGTTCAATTAAGTACATCGTCGTCTTTACGAACATTATTTGTTTTTCAGGGAAGATAACGAAGGGAACGATGCTTGGTTCGAGCGCAATTACAAGATCATCGAAAACGTGTGCAACCACGTGAACGAGTGTGCACCCTCGCACATGAAAGTAATATTTTGTTCGATGAGCCTCCCTTGTTTCTATGCCGGCATTATGCACGAACTCGTCACGAAACTACCAAAAACGAATGTGATAGTCGCCAGCAATCATCACGGTTTAGAGATCATATACGAGCTCGTACATTCGATGGGTTTTACTCTGAGACAGTTCGGTTGTCCACCCGTTTGGGGCTTCCTCGGTTCGTTGACGAGACGATGCAATAACAACGGACTGCAATTTCTTCGTGAATAATCGAGTAAACTTCAGGAATAAATCACTTCGTCGATGTTTCGCACATGGTTCAAAAATGCTACGTGTATCGTCCGAATAAAAGGGCTCTGAGGGCAAACGAGAAGGTCGTACTACCTCTGGGAACTCAGCATACGGAATTAAGATGGTTTTTCTACATGGTGCACGACAAAAATCCTTATGTAAATTATTTCAGGCGCAAGGTACATGCATATTTAATTACAATACCGATCGTCGTTGAGCATCTCCACCGTAACCACTTTTCCGGCGACTACTTATACAGGCTCTCTTACGGTATCAAGTAGGCAGGTCGGAAGATTTTCCCAAATGTAAAGCGATTTGCGACCTTTTGAGATTATGGTTCAGTAAAACTGTGGGCGACGAAATTATATCGTTAGGAATCGCGTCCGACGGTAATTAACGATGTTTTACACCCGATCGGAACGATGAAACGAGTAAAACGACAGATCTTCGTCGCTTCCTCAGGCTCTTTCGGCATACCGGAGGGAATAGTGTTCTCACAGCCAGTGTGTTTGAACGAATTAGAAGATGGCTCGCGAGTCTGGGTTCCATTTGTAGATTTTCCAATGCCGAACATGGAGAAATTTCTGTTTCAAAGCTTCGTAGACATGGCAATTTACATGAGGGACAAGATAACTGAAATTAAAAATAAGTCCAACTCGACGAGAGAGTAAATCTTGGTGGCAGAACATTTTCCTTCGGCCAAAAGGAATCACGATATTTTTAATTACGTGTGCACGTTCAGCGCGTACACAAGTAGCATTGAAATATAAGAATCTCCAGAGTCGATCGCTCATAGTATGACCGTTCGAGCTGCATGTTCTCTCACAAACCGTACATATAATATGCCCTCGGCTCGTTTCTCGTCAAGCGAGAAACTGTACTCGACATGTACACAAATATGCTTGACTCTGTTCACAGCGACGAAATTTCTAAGGAGAATGTTAATAGTTCCTTAAGACAGGTTTATTGGCTAATAAATACAATTGAATAAATTAGCTAAGAAACGTGACCATCGATCACTTGAAAAAGGAAATCGCATTTGAACCGCGCGAGTAGATAATTACAGGAATAATACTTTCGACCATGCGCGTAATAATATACTTGAATTTAATGTTACAATTTGTTTTTGTATACAGAAAGTGATATATAACAAATCGTTACCAGCTCGTTAAAGTCTATCGTCGATAACTGGTAATATTACACTTAATCGACTTTATACAGGATTTATGTCACGATTACGGACAAATGGATAATTATTTATCGCGTGACTCTTCTTCGTTCTTCTCTGTTCGATTCGTGTGTACAATTTCAATAACGTAGTTCTCGGAAAATGTCCGACGCGCATCGCCCGTTGCATCGCGAGACGACGAACGGGAATGCATATAAGGGAAATTAAAATTCTGTTATATAATTGCACCGTTGCGTCCATCCGTTACACGAGCAAACGGTACATTAAAAATTTAAAAATCAACACGGGCGATTCGAGTGAATAAAAAAAATATAAGAAAAAAAAAAAAAAAAAAAAATGGGTGGGTGATGCGAGGAAACGTTCGGTCGATTCCATCTATAAATTTTTCTCCACGCGTTTCGCTCCGATCAACGTGGAACGTGTCATCCTGTTTTTGTAAATTTTACGATCTATTCCAGAGACCGACAGCACGAGTGAAAAAATGAATGCTCGGATTGCACGCCGTTATAATAGGTATAGTAAAAATTGCGATCTGACACAAGAAATCTCTGATAATTTCAAAATTATGCTACAAAATTGATTGATAAACATGACACGTGACAAATGTTTTAGGCAGTTTTTGCTCGAATAGCAGCACGCTTTCCTGTAACGGCCTGTAAACGAAAAAGATCGGTCGTTAATGGAACAACATCGGTGTTACACGGATCGTGAATGGGATTGAAATAATTACCTGGAAGCCAGATTTTATGCTAGCTACCGAACATCTTGAGCCACAGGTCTCGCACTGTAAGAAAAATAATCGAGTATCCTTTTGAAGTATAGTGTCCGGAGAACGACAAGTGTGGCAGGTAACATATTCCTTAATGTATCTCCTAAGAACATTTTCTATTTGTTTCTGCTGGAAACGGCCCTTAATTATAAGCTGACTATTTCCGTCGACAGAGCCGCTAGTTCCTAACTCAGCGAGCAAAAAGTCGAGTAAATGTTTCGGTTGCCTATGGAGTGTTTTACATATCTGTAATCGTAACAATGATGATTGAAATACTTGCGATTCAGAATAGAAGACGAGCTCTCGTGTTTTACTCACCTCGGTGAAATTGGCGAACGATGTTTTCTTGGTGCCTATACGCACTACTTGAGGGGGACGCATGACGAACTTCTGTTTCTTACCAGCGACCATATCGGGATTCTTTTCCCTCATGATGTTGAACACCCTTACCAGTAATTCGTCGTACGTGTAATCTCTGTCCGATCCGACCCATAAACTCGTGTCCTCTGTGTTAACAAAGATCAAACGTTAATACTTGACACGTCGTGTGTCCAAGATCGGTGACCCTGAAGGCTGTCGTTAAGAAAATACGAGTGGAACAGCTCGAAAGTGCACGAACGACACGTGTACTCGCGATAAATACATATAGTGAACAGCATACGTATCCCTTACCGTACTCTGCACTTCGCTCAGATTCAGTGCAGCATGTTAACAAATAATGAATAACATAAACAACTAGTTACCCGGATCGGCGTTACGCTCGTAGCATGTGACACTTACCATTTTCTTTGTCTTCGATTTCTTTACGCTCTTCCTCGGCCACCAGCTCATCGAGGTCTTTCTTCTTCTTTTTCTTCTTCTTAGTTTTTGAGAAGTCCATGTCTAAGTCGAAGGTATCGTCCACGGCGATCTCTTCCATTTGTTGCTCGATGACGTCCTTTCAAAAAATTGCACGGGCAGTCGTGAGTATGTAAGCTTCGAATAGGACTGGCTCGTAGTAGATATCTACCTCTTTCTTCGTATCGGGTAAAGCAGCGTCGAGCTCATCCAGATTAAATGCTTTTTTCTTCTTTTTTTTCTTTCTACCAAAGTTCTCTAAATCCAATGTTTCGTCGTCGTCGGCCGGTGCAGGAGGCTCCGGCTCCTGATTTTCCTTGTCACCGGTCGCCTCCATCGAATCACCGGCATTGCCACCTTCGTTAAACGCAGCATCAAGATCGAAAGTGGTCTTCTTCTTCTTTTTCTTCTTCTTTAACGTCGGATCGAACACCTACGATATGTTTTTGATCAGTTGGTTGAATCAGGCGGCGCGGCGTTATAACGGCGCACTTGCTGAAGGGGAGGTACAAATTTTTTTCTATCAGTATTCCACATGGCATTGAGGTTGGAATTTGTAAAGCGTTATCGCGTTTATTTCGCAGAGAGATTCTCCTCGTTACGGGACATTGTCTCGACAGAGGTGAGAAGGATGTTTCTTCGGTCGCAATCATCGACGTGTCTTTAAAGGCTGGCGAAGTATGTCAAGACGATCATGCTCCCATGCTTTCTCCCGATACAAATTCCTTGGTAAAGATAAACGAAAAATATCATTACGTACCGAGTCTTCCTCAGTCATTTTGAATATCGTTCTAGACCAATTGGTATCCTCCTTGTTAATTTCCTTGATTCCCTTAAATACAGCCGAACACCTTGATCACGCGGGTATCAAACCTGATCGAACCTATCGTTTGTACCTGTATGTACAGTGCATTCACGCCATTCACGTCTTGTTAACGAATGTTGCATGTTGCATCAGAAATTTCGACTTCCAAGCCCAAAGTGTGATTCACACTATACCTGAAACTTCCAGACCAATCAGCGTCTCTCACACGGTCATGTTCGGTCCACTAGTATGTACGATCTCAGAAATTTCGATCGTAGCGCCGTGCGTTGAGGAACAGTGAAACTCAGGTTTCGGAACGTGCGAATGCGTATGCTCTGATGTATGCATGCGTATGGGTTACGTTGCGGTTGCGGTTGCGGTTGCGGATTGCACGGTAGCGGCGGGCGGTAACGTTCAGTATATACCGTATATACTTTCCAGCCCGTGTCGTATACTTTGTATTTAACGATTGATGATCGCTGCTTTTCAATGTCGTTCTCATGAATTCGAGCCCTATTAACGTTGTTTCGATCAAGTTAATCGCGAGTGTATGTCACGGCTTTGTTGTCAAGCTGAAAATCACTGAAAATCGTACGGAATTTAGGAAGTGCCGGCTGTGTTACCTCGCCATCGAATCGAGGATGTACGAATCGGGATACGTGCAGCAGATATATGTAGTACATGTGTGTACCAAATGTTTTCCTTAATTCCACAATGTTCAAGGACACGTACACTTGGAAATCGACGATGATAAACAGTGTGGTGTCGAGCCTCGATTGTCAATGAGGGAAATTAATAATGATCGACGCGAGAAGAAAGCGAGAGGACTAAGTACAGTTCGATGCGATAGATAGCTCGTGCACGGGACAATTATCATTTATTTCGCTTGAACGGGAAAGTGAAACGAAAAACGTCGTAGAAACGATGAACAGGCAGTGATGTAGTGAAGATACCTGAACGTTTTGTGCCATAACTTGGATGTCAATCTCTTAAATAACCGTGAAAGTACGTATCTTGTTTTTACGATTTTGCAAATCGTTTTGCATTCACTGTCGATCGTAGGTATCCAAAACCCGTGTGCCGCTTTCTGTTGATGTACGTCAGTGGTGCAATGCGAGTTCGCCAGCAAAAATGAGCAAAAATCACTGATCAGCTGCATGAAACTTACGTTACAGCTTGAACAAACAAATACAGTACCTACTATATTTTGTCTGTCAAGTTTCATGATTCGCATCCGTCCATCGGTTCGTCGGGGGTTGTCGATGTTTAGTCGTTTCGATCAATGAAACTAGTCGATGTGTCTACACTCGATGCGTTCGTTCGCGCTCACTTTCTTTCAATATAAATTCTCTCATTGGATCTGTTTAAAAATGCGAACTTTCAACCTTGAACCATGGAACTTTTCTTTTATCGATCGTAGCGTTTGTATAAAATTTTTATGAAAGGCTTAGACCACGCTCCTCTGTGTGGTCAAGCATCGTAGAAAGAAATTCGAAAAAATGTGTATGCGCACCATTTTTTCACACGTCTCGTTGCAATTTCATTCATGCTACACGAGACAAACGTTTGCTTTGAGAAGATGTCGGTAATCCATAGGTTTGTGAAATAAATTTCATTCAATTACGAATCAAATGCGATGAGAAAGCGCGATGACAACGTAGGCTGTTGCACGAGAATCAATTCCTGATGAACTGCAGACGATCTGTTCGTAGGCCGGAAAAACTTGTTTGAACAATGAGCAAAACAAACGGAGACGTCGAGAGATTGTGTGTCCGTACGTCGCGTCAGATTAGATAGAGGAAAGCTATCTGAAATTGTCCGTGTCGGCTCGAATTCGTTCCCTGGAGGACAAATTTTTTTCACGGAATCGTTCCTACACGGTGAAAGGGGCGTACATGTAATCACCACGCGTATCGTCGTGGTTGCACGCGTGACGACAGACGATGGTAATACGCGGCGCAATGGACAGTGCCTCAGTCGGCTCGTTTTCGTCTAATTAGAAATACGTATCCGGTTCCTTCTCGTCCCGCTTCCATCGCGTAAGTCTGACTACAAATTTCTTTCCGTCATTCATTCGTTCGTTCGTTTTCCACGAGCTCATTCTCTTTAATTCATAGTCTTGTCGCGGTCCGATCATCCTCTTACGTAGATTTCGTTATCGCTTCACATTTTTACGTGCGTGATCATAACTGTTGGCGAACGGCTGGAAGCGGCGAGAATCGTTTTATGTTTTCGGTCGCATATTATTTTTACTACGCAGCGTATCGTGCCATACAATGAAAATTCTTAATGAATCGAAACGGGTGTTGCAGAAGAAATGAGCACGCACAAGAGAAAGTCGACGTCGTGCGAGGACGGTCCGGACGTCTCTGACGATGAGAAACGAACGGCGAGGAATAAAGAGGATAGATCGTCGACGAAAAGGCCACGATGTAAGCTGGACGCGAACGGCCGGCTGAATCTGAAGGATATTTTGCTGTCGTTCAACGGACCGGTCAGTCAGGAACAGGCATGGGCTGTGTGTTATCAAACGGCAAAGGGTTTGTCACGTTTGCCCAATAACGAATTTTATGAGCTGTCGGACTTGTCGGAGATCGTCCTTCACAAGGACGGCGATGTTTGGCTCGGCGATCTAATCGGTAAGACCAGCAGTTTATCACTCTGAGATATCGTATCTTTTCCTCGTCGTCGAACGTATCTCGTATCGATCTCTCTTCTTCCGTAATCCTATCGCTGGCTCTCCTTACAGAATCGCGGAAACCCCGTGTGTCCGAGAAGAAGGTGAGCAATCGATCTGCATAGAAATGATCGTGAAAAAGATAAAAAAAAAATAAAGAGGGGGACGTGTCGCTTCTGTTTCGTAGGCTATATTCTCGTTAGGCGTGATGGTGTTCAACGCGCTCGATTTCGGCCTAGACGAACAAGAGGAGAGGCCTTTGTCGCCGGATCTGGAAGGCCTCATCAAATTAATGACCAGCGATCAAGGTAACGTTCGTGTTTCGTTACGTTAGCGAATAGATCGCAGATACGAGCCCGGTGTTAATCAATTTCGTTTTTGTCCGTTGCAGACGTCGACGGAGAGACAGACGAACGTCCGCAGGAAACGGACGACGAAGGCATCGAGCGGGACTCCAGCGATGCCGACGTAGACGAATTTTCGTCACAGAGAAGTAACGATTACGATGAGAGGCCGACTGGGTATTCTTTGAAAAATGTGATGCAGGCAAGTTCGACTCGTACGTCTTCGTTCTCGCCGTTCGTCAATAATTTATCTACGCATTTACAGTTATGTACCAGGCACGTGCAGACTTCGGTCGAGTCTGCGGAGGCTCATTACAAGGCTGTGATGCGAGCATTCGTGACAGAGGCTCTGGAATTGTCCCAGTTCCTGGACACTGTCGCGGCCGACAAATTACGAGCTAGTCAAAGGGACACCGTCGACGGCAACAAACAGACCTCGATGTCCGTCCAGAACCTCGACACGTTGGATTTCATTGATTGGGTACGAATCGACGATCAGCTTTCTTAAACGTTTCACTCGTGCGAGAAGGGTATCGTCCTGACTCGTTTCCATTGTCCTCGGGTCGAACTACGATACGACGACGAAATGGAACGGTTAACTCGGCCGTGTCGCATAAACTCTGTCTTGTCGTTTTGCAGAGATAAAATATTTCAGATTTATTGACTTGACTCTCTGTCTCTCTCTACCGTTATAGACCGACATTAGGATTTGGAGGGCTATACAAGTATGTCGTCGTTAATAATGATTGCGTGTGTATACGTGACATAGCTTAGACGCAATGGTGTCGGGCGTGCAGCATGGATCGCCTTCTCATCTCGTCGATTCGCACTGCTCGTGAACTTCGACACTTGCTTCGTTTCGAATGCATGCGCTTGCTTTATTTCGGTTTAAGTACGGAAAACAATTTTTAATAATAGCTGGATTTAAATGAATTTATGTGTGACTTCAAGAAATGAGAAGTAGCTTAGTGAGACGTGTAGAAATTGTATACACGTACGTATTCAGTTGCATTTGCATTTTATGAGATCGAAAGTACTGTTCCGGTAGGCAAGGTTTTGGGTACAAGTTATCCAAGAGCTAAGGAAGGGCGTGAAACTGAAGAAAGTAGAAGCCAATTTGGGGACGAAGAGCACGAGCCGTGGGCGCGGGAAGGGGGCAGAGTTCGAGTTGACGCCGTATGAAATTTTGATGAACGATATTCGAGAGAGGAGGTGGAACTTGAGGAAGACGCCCTCGCCGAAGCCGCATTTAAGGAAAGACGCGCACGCCGTTATCCTCGAATTTATTCGGAGCAGGCCTCCTCTAAAGAAGGTTCGACAAACAGGAACATCTTTTATTCGAATACACGGTGTGTGAGAAAATGATGAATAGACGTCAGAGGTGTTGATTGATTCAGGCTTCTGAGAGGCAGTTACCGCCGCTACAAAAGGAATGGACGCTCCGGGAATTGCTCATGGAGAGCATAAAGAAACCGCCTAATCTGCGGTCCTCGCGGAACAGATACGTACCCAAAATCGAGAGGACGTCGCCTCAAAGTGGTAAGTTCCAGTATGCGTTTACATCGAGAAAGATAAATTTTTGCATGCCGTGCTGCTTCATGAATTATATGTCTTCTCCGTTCGTGTACGAGTGTTCAATAAAGCCATGAAGACAAACGTTTCAGCATTCAGTTCCTACATAATTTAGACATATGCACCAACGCGCATCATTCCGTTATGTGGTACCTCAATAAATCGTTCTGTTCATAAAAGAAAAATATAAACGTACGTCTGCAGTTTCTTTAGATGTTTTGCATGAGACGAAACGTTTTAACCGAGTGGCATCGTATGCGCCCCCAACCGCCCCTCTCCCCGTGTACTTTCAACTTTGCGGATCCTGTCCGTACACGACCACAGGGCTCGCACGTGCGAATACATTTTTTCCAAGAATATATCTCATCTGAATGCGCGAGGGGCCGAACGCGCGCGCAGTGTCTACACACTCGTCGCTTATCTCCTTCCCTACACTCTCTCTCTCTTTCTCCCTCTCGGGGGAGAGAGAGTGTGATAGAGCTTGGCCGCTGCAACGCAGTGCGACCGGATGCGACCAGTGGTATGCGTGTATTCGTTTCCTCACTAATAATACTACTGGTACTACTAAATAATAATACTAGTAGTAATAATAATAATAATAATAATAATAATAATAATAATAATAATAATAATAATAATAATAATCATCGATTCGATGTCCATGAAATATTGGCGTTATTGAAGAACGTAAATTAAAAAAAAGGTTTCCAATGGCCCAATCGGTTTAGAATTTTTATGTTCCTGGTGCGATGATAAAACGTTAATTACCCCGTTTTGATTGGAGGGTGTAGCCGTGACTAAGTTTTCTCGTCGAGGGGCGGGCGGCTGTTGGTCCGTGTGAATCATGGTTCGCGATGGTCGGGCTGGGTTAAAGCGAACCAAGCCTCAGACCGCTCGCGATCAATAACCGAAAGCGCGGAAAGGGCGAGAGGCTGACGTCGGCCGAAACGTCATCGTTCCGCGCCCGTCGCTTGATCTCTCGCGTGTCCGCACTTCTACCATCCGTTTCGGGTTCGTTTCGGTCCGGTCTCTCTCTCTCTCTCTTTCTCTCTCCCATCTTTACTCTCGCTCCGCGAGGGAAGCTGTAGTTTGAGGGCACGAAACGACCAGGTCGAGCCGCGTCCAAACTCGTATACGAGCTATCGTGGCGATCGCACCGAGAGGAGGATAGCGCACTAACGAGCACGTGTGCTTGGTACACAGTCCCTGCGAGAGCCAAATCACCGTGGGCCAAGGATCCAACGGGATGGAGAAAGGGAGCAGATGAACCTGAGATGCTGGTAAAGAGGATTAAAAATGGACTGGCTCGTTTGTCGGAACGTGTAAACGTTTGATACGTCTCCTGATTCGCAGGCTGTGAGATCGTGAGACCGAGCCCCGGGGATATTGAAAGGAGCAGAGTGACTTCCGGTTGGACGTCGTGGTTGTCGCAAGTAGAGAGCCGCTCTAAAATTTCGTCGACAATATGTTCGGTTTGATTTGAAATGGTTCACCGTGTACCATGACGATGGTATAAGGAAACGCGTGATGTTAAATATTCGTTAGAAACGTTTGACATAGCTGCGAAATGAAATGAGATATTCCAAGAACCGGACATACTGTGCGTGATAAAGGTACGAGGAGGAATGAATGTCGAGAGGGGGAATGATGTTACCGTAGGCGGTGAGTCCCGCATGATAGTCTTGGGTGAAGTTCCCCCGTCGCAACCGGAGCAGGAATCCGCGCAGGATGTGGCGGCACAGTGGTTGCAGACAGAGAATCAGGCAAAGGCTGCGGCGAGCGGGACCACGGTCCAGCCGAGCACGACCAGCGGCGTGCCGACTACCGCGAGTCGGATCCGGGCGAACGTGCCGCCGGTTCCGCAACCGAGGCAGAGAGTCGGCAAGCCCGAGATCAGGGTGCCGGGAGTCAGGAATCGTAAGTCGCGTAGAAGGCGCATTACGGTCGCAGGTAATCATACCATTCATCTTTATTGGGTCGACGGAACGGGTGATCCCGTGTACCGATCGACGCGACCTGAAACGGTTTCCTGAATTCTCAATCTAATTACTTATATTCCATATTTGATCGAGCCTCGTTCAATCGTGTAAGCGTTTATTCAATCATGATACACCTTATGAAACCCTACGAGTTGTTTTTCTCTTTTTCATAAACCTCTGACAAATTCGATGTCACGCGCAGGAGGCAGTTGTACGTATTTACGATTTACTGAGGTACCACACAGATACAGATTTGTAACAGATCACGTCCACGCGTCATTGGTCATCGACGTACACGGCCCCTATGCATTTCACGATCTCACGATTCACAGTTACACTCCGTGTTCCTACGACCGAAACTCTTTTTAGAGCATGTCCAGAGTAGCGGCGACGCCAAGGACAATGACGCGTCTACGGTACCTAAACCTCCTCGGAGGGATCCGGACGGCTCGAATCCTACGACCGGCAAGAGGAAAGTCATTCCCGTTGACTTTGATCTAAAGGTACGGTATAATGTCGCGCGTGTACGATATATACGAAACGCGTCGGAATCGTTCCAACAGCTCGACGCGGAAGACGAAGACGACGACGACGAGTTTGCCGTGACGAGATTCGAGGAAGACGACGAGGCTTCGAATTATTGGCATCTGAAAGAAGATTACTCGTTCGTGGATCGAGGTAGCTCTCGCGGGCGTAAAGATCACAGGGACGACGATGAAGCGGACTCGGCGAATCCCTGGCGAAGAACCGGCGGACTACGGTTGACGAGGAACGAGTATCACCGATTTTGCGACGCGCAGCTCGAATGTAATTCCATTGATCGATCGTGACGGAGAGACGCGTTGCGAGCGATGATTAACGAAAACGGATCTCTTTCAGCGTACGATCTCGCGACGCAGTGTCCGTCGAGAAGAGCATCGGCCCGGAAACACGCGGCGCGACGTAGCATAGCGCTCACCGCGTTAACGGGAACCACTTCGCTTCCCCACTCGAGGCCCCAGAGCCGTCAGCATGCCGTCGCAACGGAGTCGATGCTGAGTCAAGGCCCGAGTCCCAATATCAGCGTGAATCCTAGCCCGAGTCTCAGTCCGCAGCCAAGAGCGAGGCTGGCGAAACGGTCGCAAACCATCGCCGAGGGTACGAAGCCCGAGGTCGAGGATCAAAACGAAGACTGGCAGGATGACAAAGGACAGGTATACGTGTGTTGCGAAATTACGAAGAGAAACACGTCGTCGAACGGTAAATGAAAATTGTTTCCGCCCGTGTAGAAACCTACGTTGGGCGACATGTTCCTGGACGAGAGGCTTTCCCTGACTCTCGAGGAGATCGTGCATATTCGTAGCGTTTTGACCAAAGCCGAGCTGGAATCTCTACCCGTGGAGGGACGCGTTAAGGAGGACGTAGAGAAGAGACGCGTCTGTTTCCTTTGCCTGAAGACCAGGTTCGGGATCTTGGGGCCGTGGGGGCAACGATGCCGTTTATGCGAAAGGACCGTGTGCGTCAAGTGTTACTCCAAAGTAAGATTCCACGAGCCGCCGATTGATCTTGTTCCAGCATTGTGTTCCACTCTGAAATGTTGTTCGCGTTTTAGATGCGCATCCCAACGGAACATTTCGCCCATGTTCCGGTGGTGTTACTCTCGCCCGGTCTTCTTCTCTCACCGTCGTCCTCGGAACCGGACACCAGCAAGAGTTCGTGGCTGAGAGGCAGCAACGGGGCAGCTGGATCTGCCCCGGCGTCTCCCGCCTCCAGGCGCAAGGACTCATCGTTGAAAAGCGTGACGCCTTCATCGACGCCTACTACGACACCTGTTTTGATACTCACACCGACTTCCACCCCACCTTCTCATGCTCGCCGCGACGTAGACCAAGAGAGAAGGTAATCTGATCGAAAGGTGACGCGGCCGCGGCGTTGTTTTAATTAAATTTGATCGTGCAGGAGTTACCGAGGCAGTCCGGGGCACGTGCCATCGCCAAAGGCGTTCTCCGGTTTCGCTCACAGTGCCGAGCAACGATTAGCCGCGGAACGGTTGCGTGGCGTCTCGATGGTGGTCTGTCACGATTGCCGCATCATGGTGATACAGATAATCAAGAGTTCGAGAACGACACGGGCCACGATACGCAACAACGTGATCTCGCGGCTCACCTTGAACTTGTCACCTGCCTACGTTTAAATTCTCTTTGGGCGACGTTCCACGCGCAGATGATCGCCGTTGAAAGCGGCGCGATCTTGTTTAACATATAAATGGGTAACGACGACACGCTAACTATGCCGATGAGCGAGGCACGTAGATTAGATCTCTTCTCCTCGTACCAGTGTCTTCTTGTGCCCCTTGTGCTGTTAATCTCCTACGTCTAGCTGTCGATATCTTTGTAACAACGAGCCGATCAGTTGCTACCAATTGATTGTTACACTCACGATGGGTCGAATACCTTGTTGGTTCTAAAATTCTATATTTAAACAGAGAGAGAGTTGAGCAGAGGATTATATGTATAATTATTTTCGTTTAACTTTTGAACAGAGGTCTTTCCGCGTGCGACTTGGTTTACTTTTTTCTATACAGCTTACTCAAGGAGAGGACCGAGACGTCCTCTACTCGAGTCTATCATTTGTCATTGTCTACGTCGAGTAATTTTAATTGCGAAGAACAATTTGTCCAAGTTAAGTGTAAAGTGGAAAGTGCGAGAGGAAAGTTCGATCCGAAAAATACGTTCGAGACGGACGGAATTCAAAGGAAAGCGTGTCTAGCACGGGATCGGCACACAGTGGCGTCTAATATATAAGTCTACGTACCTACATTCAGGCTTACACCTAAGTAGATCGTTGATGCATGCAAATTTGAAGAAGAAAACAGCCCGAAACCATACGATTAGATCATTTGATTGCGATGGCTGACTTTCGGTTGTCGACGACAGTACTCTTTTCGCTTCCTGTTTCGAATAATTACTATTCGTCATAATAATCGTACTAATTATAACCGAGAAAATTGATGAGCTGTCGGGCGATCACGTTACCAATACCGCGCGCGCGCTGTGTGCATTCTCGGTTAATAGAAACCGAGAATCCTTTCAACCCGTACGATTACCTCGAGATTCACACGAGAATGTGTACGCAATATATGTTCCCTTTGCTTCCACAATGTTGTGAACAGTAAATCTAAAGAGTAATATCGCGTTTAACGTTGAATTTAGTTGAGGAGACAAGAGAGTTATCGTAAGCGCGAATCAGCATAGGAAAAAGTAAAAACCATTTGAGAAACCATAAATGTAATCTACGTAAATATATGTGCCAGGGCATCTCTTAAATTCGAATTAATTCATCGAATTGTAGTCATTTTCATCGTGCTACACGCGCTGTACACGGGTCGTCGGTCATACGAATTTCTAATTTCTCTCGAGATTGTTCAAGTCACAGGCGAACCGTGACGAGCTCTTGCGTGAATGAACTTTACATTTCGTACTACATGTAATTCATGCGAGATTCTTTACGTGTTTACTTTATTCGAACTGTTCTTTTCTTATCGTTGACAAAACCTAACTGATGCGAGAGAGAGAGAGAGAGAGAGAGAGAGAGAGTGTGAGTTACGCATACGTAAGCACGCATACACACGTATTGTAAAAGATATAGCGAGAGGATCCGAATCGAAGACCCCAATGAAAGAATAGAACGATGTAATGACTTCTGCGTCCGCGTCAGTTTGTTCAAAGCAGGATAGAATTATATTTAATTGATAGATCAGGTCAAAGTCGGATGCACAATTGTACCATATAACTCTGTTACGATCGAGTTTCGTTGATTGAAATCATCTTTTTATAATGTTTGTGATATTAATTTATTTAATTTTTCTATGTGCGCTATTTATTATATTTATTTAATTCTACGTACTAACCGGCAGACGCAATTTCTTTACAATTGTACATATATAATTATAATTATAATTATAATTATACATATACATATATTCAATTATTATTATTATTATTATATATATATATATATCGTGTGCAATTTGCACGAACGTGTAGTACAATTTTCCTAATTTCGTTGTGTGTTATTATCCGTTGATACGTTTCTTATTTATACAGTTGTTAATGCCAAATACGTATACGTGAAGCATTTTGTTCATTTTCGTTCGAGTTTCGTGTAAATTATTGAGCCGAGCGAGGAGTAGGTAGAGAGGACAGATGGTGCGAATAATTTAGAGGGGGGTAAAGCGGGAGGCGAGCGGCGTTGATAGTCAGATTGGCGATTAGTACAATGAAAGAAGGCTGTTCGCTTGCACAGACGAAGGTGTGCCGTTGGAACGGGGATTAAAAGTATGCGTATGTACAAACGTAAATCGAGGACGATGGTTCAGAGTACAAAAACAGAAAGAATGCGAATCGCGAAACTGTAACAAGTAGACCGCGGATTTGATCCGATCATAAAACAGTTCAAGAGTGGACAGAGACGACAATTAAACTAATATCACAAATATGTTATTCTGCATAAAGATCTGCGGTCTAATAACTAGTTACAAATGCTGGTCTATCTACTATTGTCTAGGACTGAATTAATACTATACATACCTACGTGTATCGAGATAAATGAAAGGACGGTGATTATAAATCTGTTGATTAGCGTACAAGCGCATTGTCGGATTCTACGAAACGAGTGAATCGTTTGTTTATTTTTTTAGCCGTACAGTTCGATTCCACAAACTCCCCCTCCGCCCCTCCTCCGATGATTTTCAAGCAAAAATCAAAATAGATCTGTAGATATACGCGTTGTAGTTCCTCGGTGAATCTTTTCTTTGGACGGGAAACTGTACGTGTGTAACGAGGAGCAAAGCACTGCGACAACTTTGTAAAGAACACGAACGTGAAATTCTGTTTGTAGAAAGTTATTTCAATAAAAAGTAAGATAACAGAATCAAGTCTGATCCAGAGGAATTGTTTCTCTCTTGAGCGAGGATGCGTCTCATTTGAAATCGTGCTGATCGATTTTATGCGAGAAAGTGAGAGAACACGATCGATGATATAAAGTATAAAAATCTCTTGTTAAATAAACAACAAATTGTATAAATGTATACAGAAAAGATGTTCCATGAGCGGTAAACTTAAAGTTAAAGTTGACTCGTCCAAGAGGATAGAATGGAGGCAACTGGTTCCGTTTGTTGCACGTCGCCGACGATTCCCTCGATGGAATTGGGGAGACGACGAGACGAAGAGTCATGAAAAAAATACTCATCCGACCCAGCTCTATTTCCATTATAATTTCAGCATTCTTAAACCGTAGAGTACCTTTGTACATACAAGTGGCTATTGCTGTTTTCAACAGGCAATGCGGCTCATCGTATAAAGTACGAATTCGGCGTTCCGCCAACTGTGAACGCGTGATCCGCACTTTAATCGCGTGCGCTTCGCGTTCCAAACGGAGTTTGCACATTACACGCGAACGTGATTTTATTTACATTTGAGCGACGAATACACAATAGTTGTTCTATCGACTCGCAATAGTACTACATGCTCTTTACCAGAGAAACGTTGGTATGAAAATTGAAACAGGATTAATATGTGTGTGTGTGTGTGTGTGTGTGTGTGTGTGTATTCATACTCCAATCTAACAAACAATGATCTCTCTTTTGTAGCACGGTGATCTCTAATTTTATTTCTGCACGGATGCAACGAGCGTAATTCAGTATATTTGGCTACAATCGCATAAGAAAATAATAGAGGATAGATCTCTCCCGTACGTATCCCGTGTAAAATAAGGATCGTAGATAAAAAAAGTGAAGAAATGCGAATTATGTACATAATGTAAAAATGTCGATCGTGAAACTATGATCCTTTGCCCTTTATGGGAATATATACGTCTCTCTTACCTTTCCCGCTAAAAGAGCAGAACGTGTCCGTTCTGTTTACGCTAAACAATTGTTTTGCAACGAAGAAAGACGTACAGCTAAATTATGTAAACTCTACGTTTCGATATCTAATCAGATTTCAATCCATACATTGCAATCGATCGTCAATAGTATAATTAATAATAGTATAATAGTCGTCCTTAAACATGATTCCTGTACAGGGTGTTCCATTATTATACTAATTATTCTACGCATGATGAATGAGAAGTTCGTCGTTGAGCCTTGAAAAGCTACATCGAGATAAATGACCACGAGAGAGCTTTGCGAGAATAAGTCTCCGACCTTTTCTCAAACTTGAGATCAACGTGTACAGGAATATCCTCTGCTTAATGAGAATAAACTTAATCTTTCGTGTAGATAGACAAATAAATAGTAAAGACGCGTTACTAAAGAATGTGATGCTTATTGGAAGACGGTATTCGAGTCTGACTGCAAGAGATTTAGTTTTCCATAAACCGAAGAACCGTAAGAACACAGTTGTAACATTTCGTTGGTAAACGTAAGAAACACCTCGATCAGTGACATTAAAAAAATGATTCTCGTAAAAACCATGAATCATTAAAAAAAAGGAGGGAAAATTTACAATGATCGTCTCGTACATAATACTGACAGAAATGATCACAGAAAAGCCGTAAAAAAAGAAAAATGAACGATTCCAGAAATGTACAACTGTATCCGTCAATGCCCTTTGCTACCACCACTGACTCTAAAATGCTGTACAACAAATTCTAGCAAAGATGACCCTTACCGTGGGATTTGGTGTCCAACATTCCGATCGCCCGGTTCGTCCTCTTAAATTTGTACAGAAGCGATCGTTCGAACAGTGATCAACGTATCAAACACGTAGCGCAAATACGTTGAGGTCCGATGCAGTCGTCGTGGCAAAACGCGCCGCATTGCCTGCATATTACCATAGCGCCTCGCATGTTGCAATCGCAGGGGGGCGGAGGGTCACCGCCCATGATCATACCGGGTGCTCCGGGCTCGGCGCCTCCTCCTCCTCTTCCGTCGGCACCCCTTGCCTTCAATGTCACCGCCTGATGCGAACCCTCCCCTGCGCTGGCCGGTCTACCGCGCACCAAGTGAATTCCGACACCCATCCCGGCGATTTGCGGTGGCAAAGGTGGCGCAGAGGATGCCCTCGGCGCGCTGTCCCCGACACCCGTCCTCTGTACCAGTATATATTGGCCTAGTCCACCAGTCGTCGTGGATCCTAATTGTGCTACGGTATTGCTTTCTGGAATCTGAGAATGGCATTTGTCCGTTAGAGATTCTTTCTCTCCCTCTCTCCTTCTTCACCTCTCTCTTCCTATCTCTCACCCCCCTCCCACCTCACTTACGAAACATCTACGAGAATAATTTTTATTAAAGCCTCATCCTTCCTTTACTTTTAAACGACTGAGCGAAATAGATCTTTGATGGATGACAACGTTTTCTATGGATCGAAAATCGTGATTATCGTTTGCTCACTACTTTTGGAAACTCAGCACTAGGAAGTAGATTTATTTGTTTTAGGTACCTGTATGATACAGTGATCATCACAAGCCACCCGCAAGATTAGCACTGTACACAGAGAAAAATATCAAATAGTACATTGATGCAAGCTCGAGTCTCAGCTTCACATTGAATTTTCCAAGATCGCGAGGTTAAAAACAAACGAAAATATGAAAGTGTTTAACTTTATAAAATCTCGTCTCTACTGCTCGTCGAATCTGCTGTTCGACGTAACGTCAAGCAAAAGCAAATGATGCGCGACTATGAACACTTGCCTCGAAACAAAAGAGAACACACGATAGAAGCTAATACGATCCAGAAGAAATGCATCGTACCTCTGCCGAAGTAGCTTGACGCGTCGTGGCAAACACGTGTCGCAGCATGACGGATTGCGTTTTACTTTGAATTTGCTTAGTCTGTATCGTCTGCGACGTCTTCGTAGTTTTGACAGTGGTGATGGTACGACCACCGGATTTGCTCGTAGTGAACGCGCCGTCGCCTCTGGCAAGTAAACTGGGTGGTGGTTTCAAGTGAGCCTTCAACTGATCTCTGTTCGGTGAACTTTGTATGACCTGAAAAATCATAAGTGGGAATTTATATAAAATATAAAACCGTGCGTCGGACAGATTTTAGCCCGATTCGTCCGCGAATGAATTACCGCTTGACATATCTGATAGCTGCGTTCCAAATTAACAGCGCCGGGGGGTTCCTTCGTGGTGCTGCGAGATCTGCCGCTTCCCTGGTCTTTGTTGCTACTCCTGGAATTTCTCTGGTTGCCTTGATTAGTGGAACGCGACGATCTCGTGGACAGAGCGACCGTCGTTCCAGGGTACTGTTGTTGTTGTTGTTGTTGTTGTTGTTGTTGTTGTTGTTGTTGTTGTTGTTGTTGTTGTTGTTGTTGTTGTTGTTGCTGCTGCTGCTGTTGTTGCTGTTGCTGCTGCACAGCCGGCACGACCTGTCGCGGCTGTGTCGGGGCCGGGGACTGATGCTGTATAACTATGGCGTTCTGAGGACGATTTTGTGGCTGCACGCCGATCGCGGCGGGTACCACATTCGGGACTTGATTCTGTGTCATGTTACTCCTGATAGGTCGCGAGTTATTATTCTGCGTGTTCATTTGAACGGCTTCCTCTTGTGATTTCATTACTTGTGAGCTCGCGTTCTGCGATGTCGGTATTTGGCCCGTGATTGGGGACGTGGTGCTCAAGGCAGGCGCCGTATTTTGTCCAGAGTGAAAGCTCGTTTGCACGAAACCGATGGGCTGGAGTTGCGGGAAGGCGATTAAAGACGAGTTCTGGGGCTGAAAATTCTTCATTATACAACTCGTGCTTGGTGGGCCGATCGCAAGACCTTCCGATTGAAACGGAGTCCCTTGGACGACCGGCAGTTGAATACAATTCACCGGTTCTACGTTCGAATCCGCGTTGATGAACCGTTGGGAAGAAGGAGGAGGAGGCGGCGGCGGAGGAGGAGGAGGAGGAGGAGGCGGCGAAGGAGGTGGAGGCGGAGGAGGATTCGTAGAGTTAGTCGAGGTGGGCGTCTCACTGCATTCGTCCTGAGGAGGCATCGGAATATTTGTAGCTACAGATCCGTCGAGAGCGGCTACCAATGGCCATGGTACCTGAAGATCTTCCCGAGTCTGTTCAAGAGTAACACAAAAAATATATGGGTCTGTTACGAAGCGATTAAAACTTTTTATTCGTACGAGTATCGCTTACCCTATTGTCATTGCTGACGTTATTAACCGTGGGATCTACCGACCAACTGCACTCTAACATTTCGGAGCAAACGTAATTATTCGCTTCCCGAAGAGCTTCATCCTCGTTTCCACTATTCATATCCTGCTGATCCCTGACAGGGATACCTTCAGGCTGCCCTGGGACGACCACCGGCGTTTCAGTTTCTTCCGCGTTGTTCGATCCCATTTCCATACCATCGAGGATAGGGTAGATAATTTCCTCGGGACATCCAGAAATCTCCTCGTACGCTTCGCGCATTTCTCCCCTTACCTGAAAGAGCCATCGCACATGAAGTCCTTTCCCTTCTTAATAGAACCTTTTACAAATTATATGAATTATCACCTCCAGCTCGTGAATACGTTGCAACGTCTCGATATCGATCTCCATTCCTTCAGGAATTTGTGACTCGCCGTCCGTCGGAGTTTCGCGGGACGCTTGCGTCGCCTCGCTCCGATCGTCATTAATCAACGTCGAATCCTCCATAACGATATCGGTCGATCTGACCTGTTCATGCGACGGCGATGTCTCGAGTATGGTCGTCGTCTCGCAATCGGACATAGAGTAAATCTGTTCTTCCGACATTTGGGAGGACATTCGCTCTGTCGCTATTTGGGCGGCGTGTTCCACGGAAGTCTGGGACGAGCAGTCGGTCGACAATTGGGACGAGGCTTGAGACATGCGTTCCGTTTGTTCACTACTAGGCGTTGGTGAAGTGTTCTCCTCAGGTAAGAGTATCGCGTCTTCCTTGGACACTTCGAGAATCTCAAGATCCTTCTTGTCTCGATGTAAGTCCATATCCTCGTCGTACGAGTTCGAAATCGTTTCCTGGCAAACTTGAGCCACCGGTTCGCTCTCCTCGATCGTATTTTCCATCACCGGTAGATCGACGACTTTGTCATCCACTTCGAACACCTCGAGATTCTTCTGGTCTCGAGGTAAGTCGATATCATCCTCCTCGTACGAGTTCGAGATCGTTTCCTGGCGAGCTTGAGCCACCGCTTTGCTGTCCTCGATCGTATGCTCCTTCGCCACCGGTAGATCGACGACTTTGTCATCTACTTCGAACTTGACTCGATCCATCTCGACGTCGGGTATTGTCCCAACAGAACTCACGTTCACAGACTCTGTACGCTTTTCATCGATCAACGCTCGCGTCGTTTCGTTATATTCCGTCGGTAGTAATTCACGTATCTCCGTGTTGGTCTCGTTCAAATCGTCCGTACTGTTAGTTTCAGCTTTACAATTATCTTGTTCGACTTTGACTTCGGAAATGATGATAGGACAGGGAGCGCCGGATACGTGAGTATCTACGTTAGATTCTAAACGAAGTCTTAAACTCGAACGTGTCACCGCACCTCCGGATCTCGATTCCATACAGTGCAAACCCGATCTGAGCTTCGGTTCACGTTTCTCGCCCCATATAGGTTCGAAATGCTTCACCTTCCACGGATCCAGTTTATTCTTGTCCCTCTCCGCCTCCATCTTCAACCGTTGCTGGTTCTCCGGAGTAAACTCACCTTCCGCTAAACGTTTACGCCATTCTAGACACGCTCGTGCAAAGAACTCGTTGTTCAATCCAGACGTTGCAGCATCCTGATGGGACCAATGCGTCAGAGTTGAGGTTTCATTAAGGTGTTTAAATAAACGTTGTTCGCAACTATCGTCAAAATTACCTGTCTGTCCACAGCAGGTAAGAGCTGTGCGAGTTTCCTTTGGTACAAAGGCGGCAATCCTTGAAACGTATGCCTGTTTAAGAGTGCACGCAAACTCGTGCTCGCCAAGATGCTCGCTGGAGACTCGAGATCCACGAGTCCGGCTTCCAACTGTGCGGTCGCTGACAATCTTTTCGTCGACCGCCTGCGTCCAGACTTTACGCTAAACCCCGGTAGACTTGCAAGGACTTCTCTCATTGTGGCAGCAGGCTCTTCGGTCGCTACGTTTACAATATTCCGATAAGGCACTTGATCTATCTACGAGGTAAACAATAGTAGACTACACTTACTCGTATTGATATGCTGTACATTGTTAACTGGCGAAGGAGGATCATTCGGTGGAGGTGGAGGTAACGGTTTGACGACAATCCTTGGCAGGGTACGGGAATTGCCAGCAGCGATCGTTGTATTTTTCCTGCGCCTCTTGGCCTGCTGTCTAAGTGCATGTTTGATAACTTTTTTGCTGTGCACCATGCTAGAATAGCCAGAGCAACCTGGACTAGTTTCACACCCTTCACCTTTGCCAAGTTCTACATCTGTGTCCATGACAGTACACCTATACGGCGAGCATCGTCGATCGGAATACCGGCTAATCGAACTTGGGCCCACGATAGCACTGATCTCGATCGAACACGGAGCCGACACGTTTTATTATTTCATATTGCGACTAAAGGTCTCTACGAACGATGAGCTGCGTCTCGGGAAATGATAAACATTCCTCAGTAGCAGCGCCTTCCTGGCATCATCTCGACACGATCGAAGGGAGTCGACCGGTTCACGCGATACCCTTAAACCCCGTCATTTGAGAAATTCCGTGCGCACGAAATTCACATACATTTACAAATCTCACAGTTCCTCAATCAATTGGCAAAATGCCATTCCGAAGAACTCGCAAAGTTCCGCTTCAGTCGGCCATATTGTATTTACATATTTATACCGTGGAAGCGCCATCGTACATAGAAAGCTTAGGTCAGACCCAAAATCATGTCCAGAAATAATTTGATATATAATGATAGTTATAGTAAAAAAGAGTTTGATTAATAAAGAGTTAGTTTAAATGAACTCTATCCGCATCCAATCCCTTTTCCATGTCATCTTCACTTAGTATAAGTAGAAATAAGATAGGATAGAAATTTAATAAATTCTTGGAATCGTAACATCAACAGGAGTTAGTGCTACCTCTTACGCTATCATATTCTCCTGATACAAATTCTGATTTTGGAGAAAAATTTTGCTTCAAATTGGACTTTGTATTGGATTGGCGTTCGTGGCGCCATCTAGCGTAAATGGCTGCAAATATATACTTTGTATTTACAACTCATGGCTTGTACTCTTACAACTTATGGCGATAAAATATTACGTTATCTGACTGCATGTTATTTGAAATGATCATTTGTTCAGTTTATTTGAACGTCAAAAACAAATAATGGCCAGTATTCAGAGTTCAGTGTCGTTACTTATATATTTTTAAGATCGGTCACGTGACATCTCTTGCGCACGCTTTTAGACGCCTAGTTACAAAAAATCCCACAATCCCCACAATGTGGCCAACACTGTTTCCGATGTGCAACAATGTGCAGTTACTGGCAGTTACGTGACCATGTTTGTTGTTTGAAACCAGTTAAGACCGTAAACAAATTTGCAATTTATGACGATAAACTTGTTCGAACGCAACATCGGAGAACACAAGACTGAACAAACAATTAAATGTAATAAATCTGTGAGACACATGCATCGGTCTTACCTGGTTTCAGTCAAAAAGTCGGAGCAACGAACTTGAAAAAGACGTTAGAGGATCAGCAGTAGTTAGAAGTGAGCCTTACAAACGTTTAATCGCTTGAACGTATTTAAATGCGAGGACGTGGTTTCGTGTCAGACGAAAAGAAGCGATTAGCTTAAGCGATAGGTTTCGATGTAGGTGTATCAAAATTAACCAAAATTGAATAACACGTTATTCCAGTTATACCGGGATGGAGCAATTGAAGTGGTCAACGCCGATTAAAAGTGACAGCGAGAATGAAAATGTGTTGATTAAAAGCCCTGTGATATTTAAGACTCCCGTGAGGCACTGTGATAGAAACGAAAAGCACGCGACTCATCGAAACAGCAAGTGTGGCTTCAGCGTCCTTCCGAGTCACCTTACACCTCCGTCAGGTTTAACTAAGTTCATAGCAAGGAACCCCTTCGAGACCGATTTAACTAGCAGACTGCATTTGTCCGTGATCAGTCCGACTGTCTTCAACAAGGTTTTTCTTCGTGATCTCGTTTTACTCACGAATGTTCTCGATGCCCATTAATACAATTGCGAATCGGCAGGTTTCTAGTCCGTCTCAACATTCTCCGGACTTTGCGTGGAGCGTAGACGAGCTGGCAGTGATACAACCAGCGAAAATAGACGAGTTCCCCGTACAACAAATATATTGTACAGATCCGGAACATGAAATTAAAGCTCAGGCAGCGATCAATCAATTTTTTACTATGAACGAAATAATTCCGAGTCCATGGGAATTGAAAAGGAAAGATAGTAGAACGAAACTTATGGACTCTCCGTTACGAATCTTCTCTGATTCGAATTCGGAATCCTCCAAGTCTAAGAAAGATGGTATTTATCAGTGATTGAGAGAGCTGTACTTTGAACATCTTAATCTTGTCGTCTCTCTCTCTCTCTCTCTCTGTAGGCTGGAGTCAAACAGTATTAACGCTTCCGTCCGAACTGCCGTCGGATGTCATGGAAGTTTTGAAACCTTATTTTACGTTCACTCAAGTAAACGCGACTTAAGTACAGATCAGTCGAGCGTCGATGCGATACGATTTTTAGAATGGAAATGTTTTAGGAACAGAACGTTGATACCGACGACGCGAATTCAAGTAACAGTTCCTTGAGGCGAAAATTGTTTTTCAACAACGAGGACTGCGTAGACAACGAGGGAGACTCCTCGAGTTGTTTATCGCCAATAGAGATAAACGAATCTCTGTTACGATCTTCTAATCCTCCTCAGAGCGGAATGTTGGCTCATGGCCCGCCGTTCAAGGTGAATAAAATCCAATGAACTCGTTCGTAAATTTCAAACGATTTTATAGAGCCTCTCGTTTCCAGCGTTCGTCGACCAGTAATTACGATCACGATCACCCGTCCCCAATCACTACAGGCAGTTTATCGTCTCCGAACATATCTCCCATACAAAGTACAATAAACATGTCGTGCGAAAGCGTGAGATCGCGGTCTCGATCGGTCGTTCGGTTAGACTTTACCGCTGACATGAGCGTAGATCGGTCTAGCGTAAAGTACAAAAAATTAAACCATCGTCGTTCCTCAGGTAATCGCATAATATTTGTTGAGCCGCTCCGAGGGACATTATTCCTGACGATTGAGTATTATTATTTTCAGACGTGTTTCTCGATAAAGTAGACGTACAGGCAACGGAAAAGAAGACCGACGACTATTTGAACACGGAAGACGCTTCCATGTGCACGCAAGTCGAGGATACAGAAGTAGTGGCCAACGACTCAGTTCGCGTGGAACGCAACTTCGAGATCCCGACTTCGGAGATTAATTTAAAATATAATGCGAACGCGTTCACACCTGTTACGAACACGTTCGAAAGTTACGTGCTTCAGCAAACGAACGGGACTTTAGGCATCTCCGATCGGCAAAGCGTCTCAAATTGCGCACAAGATACCGGCTATCAAACTTACAGTATGAGCAACGTCACTGACAACACTCCGACGAAGCAAAAGTCCTGCTGGGGCGATCGAGTTTTAGTGACAGACGACGAATTTCGGTTGTCCGAATGGAAGGAAAATATGAAAAATATATTCAGTTCTACTCCCTCGCGGTCTAACAGAGATCGTTTATTTTAGACAATCTTTTTGTATGGTCGATGTCCCCTATTTTAACCGATGGAACAAGCAGAGCTGAATTTTATAACTAAGGTAGACCAATGCTGCTCGTAATTTTGTCGCGTCAGGACATGTTTTGTTTTTAGTTGAAATTTATACTCGTAGATTTTAACATTTGTATACGTATATATACACACACACACACACACACACACACACACAATGGCGCGATCCTCCTTTTAAGAAATCTACGATATTTTTTTATGGTAAGTAATCGCGGAGACGCTCGTTTATAATAATGAACACTGTAATGCGAGTTTGAGCGTTTCATTGCGACGCGAATGAAATGATATTTCATGATTCTAAATGGACTTCTGTGAGACGATTGAATTTTATTGAATCGCATACATTCACAAGCGATGCAATTTCTATTCGATGTAAGAGCAACCACGAGTTCAGAACAATTGTACGCAGCAAGTGAATATATACTTATGTCGTCCGTGAAAATAAAACGTATATACGTCTATCTATACGTTTGAAACGTACCACGTACGCCACGTATGCTCTCCGCCTCCGTTCCGTTACGCGCCTGCAGTCAATTGTTCCCGTCAATTTTTGAACGATTCAGGCCGATTCCACATTGCAAAATTTTAAGTAACGATTAACAATTATCCCTCGACATCTCTGCGCAAGAACAAGGATACCCACTGAACATGACCACCCCGAAGACCTGCATCTCTGTCGAAGACAGAAAACTGTATATCCTAGAGGTGTTCGTCGACTCTGTGAACATGCACGCCGAGAAACTGCACAGGATGTCGGCGAACGAATTAGGTGTCGACGTACAATTTATCGACATGCCACTGTTTCGAATCTTTCAAAGTGGCTTCCTGTTGACGAAACCGGACAGGTCGAAAGAGATGACGCGTACGGGGGGGATGGCTACCGTGAACGTGAACGTCGGCAAGGTATACCTGTTCGCCAGGAACCCTGGCGAACTGGTCGAGAAGATGCGAGCGAAACCGCTGCTCTTGGACGTGTACAGGATAAAAGAGATACAGATTTGTCCGGAGGAAGTGATAAAGGATCGTCTGGGAAACTCGGCGATCCCGATACCTGGCTGTCTTTGCGACCACGTGATGATGGCCAGCAACGATTTGTATCATCTGCCGAAACCCTACGAGATCAGAAATACATTTGGGCTCGTAGACGAGGAATACAAACCGAGCGGCTTCATATCTCTTTTCTTCCGAATGACCTGTTTCGGGACATTCACGACCAATCCTTTCTCGATCGTCGGCAAACGATTGTTATTCAAAAATACAGGCTCGTTCAACGAGTTCCTGTGCACCAAGGTACCGTACCCGGACGAAGAGGAGCGTAGAGCGGCCGAAGCGGGCGCCAAGTACTGCATGCCTGACAAGGAATTCGGGGAAAGCGAATTAGACACGCCACCGAGACCGACGCATATCGCTGGCCTGGTGTTGGTCTGCAAAGAACTATCCTTAAGGGATTCCACCTACCCTCCGAACGTGGAACATCCGAATTATCCGTCCAAGATACCCGACATTATGGTCGAGGAAAGACCGTTCGACGTCGAGAAAGCTCGGAGGAAAGGGTTCGATCCGCCCGAAGAACAGCCGGAGATATACGTCGATACAAAACATATTCCGAAACATAGAGCTTGCGTGAACATCGCGTGCCCTGGCAACATTTGCACGGGACACAAGTAGTTTCCACGAGTGTTTTAACCAGCCTCAGTCTCATAGACAGGCCTGGAGTCTGGATACCCTGTAATACAACGACCTGTATATTAAACGCATTTTTTTAAAGCACTGAGTTTAAGTCTCATAAATAACAAAGTGAATAAAAATGAGTATATATAGATATTGTAGTGTTAGAGTAGTTGGGTAGGAATGAACGAACAGATAAAGATGTCGCATTCGCGCGTATAGTTTTTGCCATGGTTTGCCTCCTCCTCCCTCTTCTTAAAACTCAGCAGCTCAGTCTCAGTATATATATATATATATATATATACATATATGTATAGTATAAGTCACTTATTTCTGTGTCGAATGGAGTGGAATGGAGTGTGTGTACAGAAGTGACCACTCCTTCTAATAATGAAATTTTTTCTAAAGTACACTTTGGGAGCTTAACGTAAAAGGTAAGTTTCGGTGAATTTGTTTAAAGCGATCTAGGTACGCGTTGTTTCACTGAAAAAGGAGAGGTGATCAGAGGTGCGGGCTTGAACCGAACGCCAGTCGGTGAACGTGTATCATGTTTTGGGCGTTGACCGCTGCTTTTAATTACGATCAGCGACACGGTTTCTTCCTCAGGTTTATTCTCCGTGAGAAAGAACGACATGATTTTATTGCGTTAAGCGATCTTTCGTACAGTCGATCGATGCTGATTGCAGAAAATGTGGATCTGGATTTTGTTAGTGACCATCGCCTGCGGGAACGGCCAGTTCTCGCAGGATCAGAGCGAATCGACGCGCACTCCTTATAATCGATTCGAAGACAAAGATCAAAGCGGATACGGAGTACGAAATCTGGGAAACACCGACAGTATTATAATAAAAGAGGCGTAAGTTGAAAGATGATGTCATTTAATAGTGTGATGCACCAAAATGCTTGACAATTCGTTTCCTCAGTACCTACTTCGTGGTGGCGTCTCGAATGGTCAGACCAGGACACATCTACAGATTAGACGTAAACGTGTTGTACAGTCCACTGCCGATGATGGTACGTGCATCCATTCAAAGGAACGGAGTGGAAATCGCAGCTGATTTTCAAGAAGTGAAAGAAGGCATTCCAGAGACCCTTATGATGAGATTACCTCCTACGTCCGTTAACGGGGAATACAAACTGAGAGTGGAAGGAACGTACAACAGTTTGACCGGTGGCCAAGCGTTCTTGAACGAAACCAAACTGACGTTCTCTCAGAGATCGATGACTATTTTCATTCAGTTGGACAAGCCCGTGTACATGCAAGGGGAGATTATAAAGTTCCGAACTATACCGATTAACACGGAACTGAAAGCGTTCAATAATCCTATCGATGTGTACATGTTGGATCCGTACAGAAGAATAATGAAGAGATGGCTGAGCAGACAGAGCAATCTGGGAACGGTGTCGTTGACTTATCAGCTTTCCGATCAGCCGATCTTCGGGGAGTGGATCATACAGGTGATAGCTCAGGGCCAAGTGGAAGAGAAGACCTTCTTGGTCGAGGAATACTACCAAACACGTTTCGAAGTGAACGTCACGATGCCGGCTTTCTTCTTCGACAACGATCCATACATATACGGCACGGTTCAAGCAAATTACACAAGCGGTGCTCCGGTAAGAGGGAACTTGACTTTGAAGGCGGAATTTAAATCGCTGGACAGATCGTACGCGGAAACCAGATCCGAGCCGGTGGAGAGATACTTTTACTTCGACGAATATTATCCCTCGTGGCTGAAGGTGCCGAATTATCATTACAACAACAAAGCGCCCGTGCTAAGATTCTTCAACGGCACCTATCACTTCTGGTATCCAATGGCGGAATTACTGTCGTTCGTCCCCGCTGCGGGCGGTGTCGAAGTCACGGTGACAGCGACGGTTGGTGAACGATTTCTGGAGGAGATAGTCACGGGCTTCTCCTCCGCGCGGATATTCAATTCCACGACGAAAATACGGTTCCTAGGAGGATCGCCGCAAGTTTTCAAACCGGCGATGCCGTTCACTTTGAATCTGGTGGCATCGTTCCACGACGACTCGGCTCTGAGACCGTCGCAACTGAGAGGAGCCGTGATGGAAATTCGCGCGGACATCGACACGAGATCGGGAGGTCGTAGAACGCTGGAAACTCAATATTTGAGACATACACCGGACAACGAAGGCGTTTGGTCCACCACGATCGATTTGAGGAAACAACTCGGTCTCGATCACGGCTCGGAACAAGCCCAGCAAATTCTGAACGATATCTCTTCCATGAGAGTATTCGCTTATCTGACCGACGGAGAGGGGCACAGAACGCAAACCGAGATACTACTGCTGGCTCACGAGTCGCCTAATCAGCAGCACATCAAAATCTCGACGTCCACCGAGAAGCCAAAGGTCGGCGAGTACATGATATTCCACGTCCAAACGAATTTCTACGTGGACACGTTCAACTATCTGATAATGGCTAAGGGTATGATACTTCTCACCGGGCAGGACAACATGGTACACAATATAAAGACGATCGCCATTCCTCTGAGCGCCGAGATGGCCCCCGTTGCGACCATGGTCGCTTATAACGTCGGACAATACGGCACCGTCGTCGCGGACTCCTTGACTTTCTCCGTGAACGGGATTTCGCGCAACAACTTCACCGTGTTCATCAATAATAAGAAAGCTAGGACCGGGGAGAACGTCGAGGTGGCTATCTACGGAGAACCGGGCGCATACGTCGGCCTCTCGGGCATAGACAGGTCGTTTTATACGATGCAAGCCGGGAACGAGTTGACGTACGCCAACGTGATATCGAAAATGGCCCATTTCGACGAGACCACAAACGGGACTCACTCGCACACCTGGCTGTTCCACGAGGGCGAGCCGGACGAAGTCGTCTATTTCCCGTCGTCGACCTTCGGCGTAGACGTCAACAGGACGTTCGAATACGTAGGATTGATAGTTTTCACGGACGCGTTTCTCTATCGAAGGCCGGACATATGCAACGCTACGCAAGGGTACGGCGAATGCCTCACCGGGAGGTGTTACAGGCTGGAGAAAAAATGCGACGGAACGTACGACTGCGACGACGGGACGGACGAGACCGGTTGCGAGTACAGGAACGTGACGGACATAGCGTTGTTCAGAAAGTGGAGGTTCAACCGACTCCAGAGGCAATACGAGAACGTTTGGATGTGGAAGGACATAAACATAGGACCTCACGGAAGATTCATCTTCAACATAGACGTGCCCAGGAGACCGGTTCACTGGATGGTGACGGCGTTCAGCGTGTCGCCCAGCGTGGGCTTCGGCATGTTACCCAAGTCCATCGGGTACATGGGAGTCCTCCCGTTCTACATCAACGTGGAGATGCCTACTCATAGCAAACAAGGGGAACAGATCGGTATCCGCGTGTCCGTTTTCAATTATCTGCGCCACAACATCGAAGCCGTCGTCGTGTTGGACGGTTCGAGGGATTACAAGTTCGTACACGTCGAGGACAACGGTATCGTTCAATCGTACAAGCCTCGAACGTCCTTCGGGCAGCATCAGTTCTTCATCTGGGTGCCTGCCCAGGACGCTGCCATTGTCTACTTGCCCATAGTACCGGTTAGACTCGGAGACGTGAAAGTGCACATCTACGCTACCACGGTGATCGGAAGGGACTCGGTCACTCGCACCTTGCACGTGGAGTCCGACGGCCTGCCTCAGCACAGGCACCAGTCCATCTTGCTCGATCTAAGCAACCGCGCTTACGTGTTCCAATACATGCACGTGAACATCACGGAGACACCGATCATACCCTACGACGAAAACCGTTACTACGTGTTCGGATCGAACAAGGCGGTGCTGAGCCTGGTGGGAGACGTGGTCGGCCCGATCTTCCCGACGATGCCTGTGAACGCGACCAGTCTCATGAACCTTCCTATGGACTGCGCGGAACAGAACATGTTCAGCTTCGCTGCCAACTTGTACACGACGATGTACATGCGTCTGATAAACCAACGAAACAGAACCCAGGAACGGGAAAGCTTTCATTACATGAACATCGGTTATCAGAGGCAGCTGTCGTTCATGAGTCCCGACGGGTCGTTCAGTTTGTTCCGCACCGACTGGAACCAGTCTTCGCCCAGCGTATGGTTGACGGCGTACTGTGCCCGCGTCTTGCAAGAGGCACGGTTCTACGAATGGGAGAACTATCTTTACATAGATCCCGAAGTGATAGCTCAGTCCGTGTCTTGGCTGTTGAAGCACCAGACGCCCGAAGGATCGTTTCGCGAAGTCACGTGGTTGCCCGATCGCAAGATGAACGGCTCTTTGAATTACGAGCACGACATAATACGTCATAGAAACATCAGTCTCACCGCTCACGTTCTGATCACGCTGCAGAGCGTAAAGGATCTGCCCGAAGGGTTGGGAACTCAGGTCGCCGTGAGCGCCAGCGGAGCGGTCAGATGGTTGGAGAGGAATTTGAAATTGCTGGAGGACCGCGGCAAGCCTTACGACATAGCGATAGTCTCTTACGCCTTGTTACTGGCCAAAGCTTCTACCGCCGGTCAGGCGTTCAATATTTTGTCGAGGCATGCCCGAAGGGAGGGCGGGCTGACTTACTGGGGTAGAGAGCAAGTGCCTCTTCCTCCTTATAAGCTGGAGAACCAGAAGCCGTTCCTTCTCCCGCGTCTGCCTTACATATACGATTCCGAGAACATCGAGACCACCGCGTACGCGCTTTTGGTGCATGTAGCGCGTCAGGAGATAATGATAGAGCCTATAGTGAAATGGTTGAACTCGCAGCGATTGACGGACGGCGGCTGGGCGTCCACGCAAGACACCGCGTGGGCGATGAAGGCGTTAATGGATTACACGATCAGGTCAAGAATTCGAGACGTCAGCTCTTTAACGGTCACAGTCGAAGCCACGGCTCTCCCGGGGCAAACTAAAACGCTGTTCGTGAACGATCAGAATCTTGCGAGGCTTCAAACGATAGAGGTTCGTACGACAAACGCTTTTAAACATTCTCGAGTCGATCGATAAGTGTGTTCGTCGCGTTTCCAGATACCAGAAGCCTGGGGAACGGTGAAGGTACAAGCGAAGGGCGCCGGGTACGCGATTCTACAGATGTCCGTACAGTACAACGTGGACATCGCTAAATTCCAAACGCAACCGCCCGTGAAATCCTTCGACCTGGTCACCAGAGCCAATTTCCACGGGAGGAATCAGTCTCACATCTCGTACCTCAGCTGCCAGAGGTGAAACGACGATTCGACGCCGCGGTTCGAAGAGGTTGCTAGACACGATGATCGATCGGTGTCTCTTTACAGGTGGACGAACGTCAACGAATCTTCGCGTTCTGGAATGGCCGTGCTAGACGTAGCCATCCCGACGGGTTACATCATTCAGCAACAAACCTTGGACAGATACATCCGGTCTAAACAAGTGAGGAACTTGCAGAGAGCACGGTTCCTAGAGAGGAAAGTCCTCTTCTACTTCGACTACTTGGATCAAGAAGAAACATGCGTGAACTTCACTATAGAGAGATGGTTTCCGGTCGCTAACATGTCGCGATACCTTCCTATAAGAGTCTACGATTACTATTCGCCGGGTAAACAGATAGTTTCTCCTTCGTAAAATCGACCATCTCTTTCAAAACTAATTTCCTTCTTCGCTTTTCTAAGAACGCTTCAACGAGAGCATATTCGACGCCCTGCCCACGTACACGTTGAACATTTGCGAGGTGTGCGGCAGTTCTCAGTGCCCGTACTGTCCGATTTATAACGCTGCCACGGCGTTGGCCACGCCGACGGGTTTCCTGCTCGTATCACTCCTGGTCGTCGTGACGAGATACTTTCGAACACAGGAGTTCAGCGTGGGATAACAACTTGGATACTTAACGATCATCAAGTATTTAACGAAGCTGGAAAATTGGGGTAGGTTCTTGGCTTTATCTCATTCATTGCCATGTCTCAATGTGTTGATTAAAATTTGGTGCAAAACTGGAACGATACCACCTGGAATCAGATGATGGTCGAGAAAAATCGAGTCACGCTGGAAGATGATCAAGCGTGACTCGATTTTTTAATATCTTTTGACGCGTACTATCGTCGAGTCGTTTCGATTCGTTGATGTACGTCAGAAATTTTATATCTAACGCACAAGTGTAGAGATCGTGTTCTTTTTTATATATTCTTTTAATCTTTGTAACGTTCGTTTCACGTGATTCACGAAGCGTGTCGAACTAACACGCAAACGATGTTTTCATTGTACTTTGAACGTAGTTCAACGAACAGGGCGATGCGTCCCGTAAGGCAAAGAGTCGTAAAGTACAAATGAAAGTTACTTTAGTTAGTCGAGAACAAGTTAGTACACCAAAACTTTTCTAGTAATAATATCCACTTAATCGTGGACGTTAATGAGACCCGATCATCAATTCGAATCAAATTCTAACATTCCGATTGAGAAAAGTTGCTGTACAGTAGGGTACGATAGTGGAAAACGCGAAATGATCTATTGAACATAAACGTCACTCTGAATCTCGTTTAATCGTGTACTCTGCCACTACGAAGAGTTTGACTTTGTATAGTTGTTTGTTCGAACGTCAAAGATCTATTTTTAGTAATTTAGCGCTTACGATAAGATTAATGTTCAAGTCTATTTTTGTGTTAAAAAAGAAGGAGCAAACGTTGTATCGCTGCTGTTTCGGAGTCGAGCGACGTACTTTCGTGCTCGTCCGATCGACATCGAACAAGTTCGAAAGGGACGTCGTAAATTTCCCAAGACGCAGCGAGTACTGTTAATAATACCGTCCATGAAGTCTGCTTTATATTAAAACAATAACATACTATATTGTATCGTTAACAACTGAAATGCATCTACGGCATTGTTTTTATCTTACTCGACACTCAGAGGAGGAACGCACCGACGTACGACGATGTACGTCAAATTATTTGTAAGAATCTAATTTAACAATTTCAATCCGTCCGAAGATAAGTTGTAATTTAAAACGAAGAGAAGGCAGCATTTAACGTGTTGAACGTACTTTTAAGTTTTGTAATCTTTATACAAATAAACGATAGAAAATATATTTTACTCGGTTTTGTATAACTTTACTGCAGCAAATCGAAATCCTTTCTATCCGTCAAGAGGCCGAAGAAGAAGGAATCTCGCGATTAAGGATAGCCCGGATGTTCGAAGCAATCTTTAATATAGCAACATAGTCAGTCTTACAATAATAAGCCAAAAATACAATCTATATATCGAGCTTCCGCAGGACGGGTCAATGAACTTGGTTTTCCTTCGCGCGAAACGTCCTTTGTCGGACCAGAGAGAAGGGAAAGAAAACACCTTGTTCATCTCACCCGAACGCCTCAGACGAATTTTACAATTTTACACGTGGTTATATCATGATGCATCGCACTGTCCAGCTTCCGTCTTCTCGCGACGCTGGTGGAAAAGAACGGATCCAAGAACGGAGAAAGAAATTGAAGTCGATCGCGTTTCCCTTCACTGTGGCAATGGCATGATAATCTTGGTCCTATACTCGGTTGAATCGGGCTGAAACATTCTTGGCACAGACTCAAACAAACGCAGAAGCACGTTCAGAAACTGTTTTCAAGTCTGTATCATTCCATTCGATGAAGACTCGGCCTCGTACCGACAGACTTTGAGGCATCTCGAAACATTTAGAAGCAGCGTTAATTACCTTCGAGGCCGAGTCGTTGCGCGAACTGTGCGTAAGAAGTGTAAGACTGAAGACCGGAGACGCAGAGGTAAGTCTGTAATTATCGTTATTCATTCAGACAATCTTAATCGTGGCTCATTATCATGGGGAAACGAAACAAATTTTCCCCACAATACAATCGCAACGTTGATCTCGTGACTGTTACCTGAGCAAGATCGTTCCTACATTATAATTACAGATCACCGTTGATCGTATCGCGATCAGGTTTTAAGGAAAACGATCGATACAAATATATATATATATATATATATATATATACATACATACATACATATACATATATATATGCATATATTATAATAGTCATTTGATGAAACATTTAAAGCCTTACATAAAATATACAATATGTGTATCGTCACGCATATATGATGAAATTGTAAATCGTGTGATATCCGTAGATGCATAAAACTCGTTTCTTGAGAATATTTGTGTGTGTGCATGTGTGTGTGTCCATATATATATATATATATATATACTTTTAATATACGCGTTCAAAAGGCGTCTCAAAATATGCAGCCACGTTTTTTTGACAATTACTTTTTTTGGTAAATTTCTCAATTTTTCGTTTTTTTTCTTCTCACTTATAAAAGAGAGAGATTGATACAATTCTCGAGATCGAGAT